>NC_054708.1:83436761-83454261 GCF_016097555.1 Gigantopelta aegis | reverse complement strand
TTTTCACTGTAACTAAAATGCATGTACAGTGAAAATATTACTTTTCACCGAATATCACTTTTATGTTCTTTGTAGATCTATATATTGCGTTGCTATGTATATAATAAAGCAATCCGTTCACTCGTTTCTACCTCTAGACATGTTAATATTAAATTGTAGGTGGGCGTCAGAAAAGTCGGTTTCCGTGGATGGCCGACATGATGATGATCGCGTGTTGGCTGTTCTGTGACAAACTTAACGGTAAGTCTGGTGAATTCCATTCATTCCTTCATTCAGTTTAATTTCATACTTACAACTAATTCATCTTCACACACGATGCCTTGGGTTGTCTGTTCAATTGGTTAATACTAAAGGGACATTCCTGAGATTGCTGCAATTTTTAAGATGTTATTGACTAACAGATACTTTTTGACGACTGTAATTGCATATCAAATATATTTTTCAGCATAAAATATTAGTGGCTGTATATTAAACGTGTTTCTGGTAGTTCTAATACTTGTGCTAGGTTAAATTTCATGTTATTTCCTAAAAACGTGTCTCTTTTTTCGTACGTACGAAATTATTTGAAAACAAAATACAGTTTGGGCTTCTTACAAATATTAAGATGACCAGAAGCACATTGAATATACAGACACTGATATTCTAAACAAGAAAATATATTTAATATGTAAGTTTAATCGTAGAACTATTTTATTAGTCGGAAACATCTTACAATGCAGCAAACTCGGGAATGTCCCTTTAACAGTACTTCTATTTATTCAGTATAGTACTATTCGTTCACGTGTATATTAAACCAATAATACATGTATCACTCGGTATACTAATAATGACTTGTATGTATTAAATAATATGTCAGTAGAACCTTACGATTCCATGGTTACTAATGTTTGTTTGTTTGTTTGTTTTGTTTAACAAAACCACTAGAGCTCAATGATTTATTAATTACCAGCCATTGGATGTCAAACATTTCGTAATTTCTGACAAAAAGTCTCAGAGAGGAAACCCGTTACCTTTTTTTCCATTAGTAACAATGGATATTTTATATGCACCACCCCACAGACAGGATAGCATATACCACGGTCTTTGATATACCAGTCGTGGTGCACTGGCTGGGACAAGACATATCCATTGTTTACTACGTAATCGATTATTCTCGTTGTTATTCTTGTACGCCTTAACTTTGACAGAGAGCTTGAACCGGTATGTGAATCTAGTACTTACCAACCTTTCGTCTGATGGTGTAACACTATAAAACAGAGGTCAGTTATGCAGTGTAAATTATGTCTCAATTAATAATGACGACCAATAACCAGTCGTTAGAAGGTACTTTTTAATACAATAACTGCACCAGCCTTTGAACAAAAATACAGTCAAACTTCATTATGTTGATGTTGAATAATCCAACCCAAATCGCACGAGATAAACATAATGCTTACTGGTACAAATTATGCAATAGGGCAAATTGTCTACGTCGAGATATCCTAATAAGTTCAGCCGGCAAACGTTTCGCTAACGTTCGACCATTTGGTTTACCGTAAAGCGTATCAACCAGTCTAGCGGACGTGTTTCTGTTCGGTCTGGCTGAACTCGCCCATGTCTATTAACGAGGTCAACATAATGACGTTTCACTGGCGTAGGAAGGTGCCAAAACGTGGTGGGGGCACACACACACACATACAGACATACAGACATACATACATGTATATATATATATATATATATATATATATATATATATATATGTATAAATATCTAAAAAAAAATCGAGGCTCCCAAAAAGTGGGGGGCTCATACACCACTTGCCCCCCCCCCCCCCCCCTCCCCCTCATTCGCCAGTGCGTTTCAATGTATTATTTTTATATGACAAGACCGAGAACCCGGTTTGACTATTGACAGCTCTGATGCCATCATCTTTGAAATACATATATGTCCACACTTTCACGTGTTGTATTTTGAACGTTTTCTTGGATGTAAAATACCATTCTGGTTACTTAGTAAACCTCTGTGATGATTGCCACACAGCCGTTCCCGACCTCTGATTAAAACAAAATATGTAGATGTATTAATTATGACATCTCTCCTGGAACGATCTCTACATCATACTCTGCAGATATTCCGAACAAGCGTGCTTGAATATTTGGTGGATTAAGCACATTGCTTGATAGTTATTTGTTTCGTATTAATATGAAAGAAAGAAATGTTTTATTTAACGACGCACTCAACACATTTCATTTACGGTTATATGGCGTCAGGCATATGGTTAAGGACCACACATATATTAAGAAAGGAAACCCGCTATCGCCACTGAATGGGCTACTCTTTTCGATTAGCAGCAAGGGATCTTTATATGCACCATCCCACAGACAGGGTAGTACATACCACGGCCTTTCATATACCAGTCGCGGTGCACTGGCTGGAACGAGAACGTTTTAATATGAAAACATGTGTCTAAAAATTGTTATAAGGGTGTTTGTATATTTGACTTTTTTTTCGTTTAATTATTTCATAATTTAATTAATGTGTTTATTTATTTATTTATCATTCTTTTTTTTATTCAAGTTATGTATTTATCTATTACAGTGTACGTACCACCGAGATTCACCTACTGCCCCCGCTCCACACCTACCATCTACACACCAAAAGGACTGAGATATCTCAAGGTCACGTGGTCAACGCCGACATATATCAGAGGAAGTGCTGGAAATCCAATGTAACCATTTGTTGTTTCTTTACTGCTTGTAGCAGATGTACATAGTACGGTTTAGGGAATAGTTCTTCTACGTCTGTTTATTATTACAAGTAATTTAACCTCTGCAGTATTTAAATAACCCATTGCATGCTGAAAATCCAATGTAACCATTTCTCGTATATTTACTTGTAGTAGATTAATATAGTATGATTTACGAAATAGTTCGTCATTAAAAAAAAACCCCACCTTTTCAAATCATTTTTTTTTATTACAAGTAAGTTAACCTCTGCAGTACTTAAATAACCCATTGCTTTGAAGTTACTTAATATTTCAGTACTAAATACTAACAAGTGGTATGCTGCCACAAAACAATGAAGCGGTACTTTGGCATAGGAGTGAATAACTCAAAATTGTCGTGGTCAATCTGTGTTCATCTTTTTTATTCTTTTTTTCTTTTTTGTGCTTTTTGCAAGGTAGTTACGAAAAGAATACACTTCTTAAAATGTTTCATCGCATTTCCCTTTCGACATAGTCCTATTTTTCAAAGAATATATTCTGACATAAAAAATATTTTTAAATGTATACAAAAGTAAAATATGGTATGTAACCTTTATGGTGGTCTTTTTGTTATACGGAGTAGCAAATGGGTCATTAGTATATTCCAATTATCTATCGGCATAAAACTGTGTGGAAAGGGAGTCATCTTAAATAATAGACAGTTTATCAATATGCACGTAGAATATACTAGATCGGCATTAACCTTGTTTAGTCAGGCTAATGACGATATGATTAAAGTGTTCAATTATTTTATTATTTTCTCAGTTGGCCCATTTGGCTAATTCTCATTACAGCCAGTGCACGACGACTCATATATCAAAATGCGTGGTATGTGATATCCTGTTTGTGGGATGGTGCATATAAAAGATCACTTACTACTAATGGAAAAAAATTATGGTTTCCTGACTAAGACATTAATCATTTTAGAATTACCAAATGTTTGAAATGCAATATCCGATGATTAATAATTCATTGTGCTCTGGTGGTGTCGTTAAACAAAAACAAACTTTAACTTTTCAGCCTGAATCTTGTATCAAGAATAGGAAACCGTGGAAGTGTGTTCAAACCTGGCTATCACACAATCGTCTATGAGCTTATTGACAGCAAGGGATATAAGGCGATATGCTCTTTCTCGTTCCCAATCAAAGGTATGAACAGCTGTATATAATCTTACATTTTACAACATTACATCAGTCTTATCATTTTATATCATAGATTATTTGTCAAACTATTTTAGACCTTCAAAATCAACAAATATATTTTGAACTGTTCATTGCAGTAATAAAATGAAAATTTTAATATATATATTATCTGCTGGTTATAGCAGTTGACAGTTTGACAGTACAAAAACGTTTTATAGATTTTGAGTATATTATATTCTGCGGAGTAGTGACTATTAGTGTTTCTTACACACTCGTTGGTGAGAACATCATTCGTTATTTTTGATAATACATACCTGTTAACAGTTTCAAGCCATACGACTGGCTGCTCCTAGATGATGACTAGGTCACCAATGTCACACAGCCAATGAAAATACAGAACGATCAAAATCGATTACACTGTAACGTATAGTTAACCTGACAATCATTTGTCTGTGAAGCGTAAGTACAAGGGCTGTTAATAACTTTTAGTCGAAAAAGATGTTAAAATTTGCTCTAAACCTGGTTTTTGAGAATATGTTCAAAATAGAATAATACATTCGTGTCCGTTAGATACCATTTATCTTATAACTCGTTATTTAAAATCGTATCAAACTCGCTTTCGCTCGTTAGTTACATTTTAAAACAACTCGTAAGATACATGGTATCTAACGACGGCCACTCATGATATTATTCTTTATATATCATAGGTATAAACGTGTGTGTGTATATGCGTGTGTGTGCGTGCGTGTGTGTCCTGGATATAATGAAATTGGTACTCAAATCTAAAACAAAAATGCAAACACACATACACACGTAACAAGCGCCTATATTTGCAGAGGTAGAGAGAACAGAACAGAACAGTACAGTACAGAACTTTATTACACTCACGCCGTTCCACAGTGGCGTTAGAGGAACATACATAATAAATAGTATAAACGTGACAAGATGGTTTACAGGAGGATGAAATAATAACATATGATAATACATAATACATGTATTTACTTGTATATGATATTAATTGATAATAACTGTAACAGTATTAGTAGTAGTACTACTACTACTAATAATAATAATAATGGTGGTAGCAGTAATGGTAGTCGTAGTAGTATAATAATAGTAGTAGTAGCAGTAGTAGTAATAGTAATGGTAGTACATGGTACAGTAATAATAATAATAATAATAATTGTAATATAGCTAGAAAACAGTTTTGATTGTGACATGAGTTATTCAGTTACCAGGACGTTTAAAAACCTGGCAAATTACATTTATAAATTTCGCCAACTTCTTTAATACACTTATTTTCTTACTGCTCATTAGTTCTTTGAATTTGTAGGTGCTTGGTCTAGTATAATAATAGGGATGTAAACATCTTACTCGGGAATTATGAAAAAATGTACATACAAATAAATAATGGAATGCATCACCAATGTCACTTTCATTACATAAAGTACACAATCTGTCTTCAAATAATATGTTATTCCACCTTCCAGTTTCGACAGGTAAATAGTGATTTGACATTCTAAATTTTATAATTAATCTCCACAACCTTTCGGGAATTATATTTAAATATTTTTCAAAAATGAGTTCTTCTTTAAAAGGTTGATGACGTTGATATGCTATTATTCCATATTTGTAAATATTGATAATTTTGCCTAATTTTAATTTGTTGTGAGAGCCAAGTTAACGATAAAAAGGTATGTGATATCCAAACAGATAATCACAGAGACAAGAAATTAGCACAAACTTTGTTTATGTTGTTGCAAGATTTGAGTATAATTAACATTTGTATTGCTAACACTACAAATCACTGTCTGTTGTAGTACGAACATGTCCGTGGCCTCAGCAACCTAAGAATGGTCGGATCAGGTGTGGGGGATATGACGTCATCTACGGCGACACGTGCCGTCTGTCGTGTGACACGGGATACCAACCTTCAGGTCACACTGTCGCCTCCTGTGAGAGCAACGGGAACTATAATGTCACCCTGTCTACATGTGAACGTAAGAAATTATATTAAAACCTCACCAAACTGTACCCATGTCATAACATAATGCTAAGGATATTTTGGGCGGTGCAGGTCTATTCAACGACAGACGTGTTCGATCTGGTTCCAAATGACAAAGTCCAAAATACTTATTTACGACAGATAGGGCTTAACGAATATTATAAACGTACAGCCTTGTGATTACACTATAGACCCTTTCCATAACGATGGAGGTCATGGTGCGTAACGTTACGGGGGGGGGGGGGGGAGGGGGGGACCTCCCAGTTAGTCTATTCTGGAATCAGCAAGTGAGTCGAAGCGTATATATTTTTAATTGGATTTAAAATCATAAACATCAACCATGCATGTCCTATATTGTTTGAAAAACAATAATTTAAATATACTGAAAAGCAATGAAAACGCATCATCAGTTTTTGATAACAGATGTGAATGGGGCGTATACCAGCATTAAAACGATCAATGAATAAGTACCGTACTGCCTTATAGACCATGCATGACGACGAATAACTTACAAAAACGATTGTTTGAACACTCCATGAAACACGACAGCAAAACACACAAAAACCGTAAATTATATGTGCAAATCATGCTGATTGGGGCTATAAAAGATGGTCTCTGAAAAGCCACTTTCATTTATGAAGTAGTCTTTGAGGGTACGTTAAACAAGTGATGGCAAGGTTGACAGCTGAGGAACGTTAACGCATGCTTCAAGTCGGCATTTCGAGTAGTCATCGCACAGCGGTTTGGAAGGTAATTTTTATTTAACGACGCATTCAACACATTTTATTTACGGTTATATGGCGTCAGACATAATATTAAGAACCACACAAATATTGAGAGAGGAAACCCGCTGTCGCCACTTCATGGGCTACTATTTTTGATTAGCAGCAAGGGATCTTTTATATGCACCATCCACAGATAGGATGTTACACCAGTTGTGGATCACTGGCTGGAATGAGAAATAGCCCAATGTCTCCACCGACGGGGATCGATCCTAGACCGACTGTGCATCAAGCGAACGTTTTACCACTGGGCTGCGTCCCGTCCCCACAGCGGTTTGCATGTCATCATTCAACAATCACTAGACTCCACAGGAGATACTAGCAGACAGGAACCACCAGGGACCGTCCACGTCCAGGCCAACGACGTGTTACGACATCACGACATGATCGTCATATTGTTCGCCTCCATATTCGTGATCGAACGCTGCCAGCTGCCAGCTGCCAGGACTGCACCAACTGTTCAAAGTTGACGAGGGGTTATCAGCGCAGACACTGTGCGTCGCCGTCTTCGCTCTGCTGGGCAGCGTGCTCAACGACCATCTGTTGGACCTATCTTGACTGATCGACATCGAAATGCGCGCCGACGTTTGGCAGGAAGGTATCGTCACTAGAGATTACAACGTTGGCATTGTGTGCTATTTTCTGACGAATCCCGTTTCCAGTTAAGGAATGCTGATGGTCGGTTGCGGGTGTGGCGTAGGCGTGGAGAACGTTATCACAATGACTGTCTCGTCATCACCGAACATCACTCCATGTTTGCCGTGGCAGAATGAATGCCATTTACTACCGGGATAACGTCTTACAAAATCACGTCATTCATTTCTTTCGTCAGCATCGGGATATGCACATATTTCAGCAAGATAACGCCCGAGCGCACTCAGCACGTTTTACAACACAGTATATAGCGAACAATAATGTTCCTTTGCTTGAATGGCCAGCACTGTCCCCTGGTTTATCGCCAGTAGAGGTCTTTGGAATTACCTTGGTCAACGCATCTCACGTCGTCCACAAATGAATAACCTTAGAGAACTGGAAAACGCACTACAGCAGAAGTGGGATGCTATCCCCCAGAATACTATTCGCAGACTTATCGGGTTGACGAGAAGACGTTGCATGGCTTGTGTTGCTGCAGATGGTGGTCATACGCGCTATTGACTTTTCATTGTGACCCCACGTGTCTTTCATACGTAGATGAATTAAAACTAATCAATGATTGTGCATCTTGTTTTGTTTGTTGTCATTATCAGTCATCCATCTATTGCTGTTCACAACAAAAACATTTATTGTTCAGGTATTCTTTTCGAGATCCAAACATTTCTTGGTGGTGCGTTTTCAATGCTGTTCAGTATATATTATTTTTATTCAGCACTTTGGTTGGCCTTTGCCCATTGTACATTGCATACTGCTTTACAACAGTAAATATATGATAATAAATTAACTATCATTTACATACATGCGATACAATCTAATAATGCATACATAGAGGCGTACTTTGATTTGACACCGCAGTGCATATGTCGGTACTTGAAATGGGCATCCACATGTATATGATACTTTGCTATACACAGCGTATGGCAGTAAGTAAAACATTGGTCCTTAGGAGAATTACAGTCCGGGCCATCTAAGTCAGAACCTTATCTTATACTCGTATAATTGCCGGCCACTTCATAGCTTCTGAATCCTTGTTGTAAATTGTTTTATTTTCATCACAACCGTACAAAAATTCCTACATACATATTGCATACAAACTTACAAATAATCACCAAAATGTTTCACCTCCACTCATGTCAGTATGTAAATTTTAACAAGTCAGAAATGCTACGGATATACAATTTTAATTAGACAGAGTTTGAGAGATAATTAAATAAACTAATTTATATATATATATCCGTGGTTTCACAAATGTCCCCCAAAAATACAAACAAAACAAGTCATATATAAACATATCATATAAATATTTTTTGGTTGTTGTTTTTTCGAATCATACCTTTTTTTTATTTAAGCCAATGAAAATTATTATGCTATGAAAAATAAATTAATCAATTGTACCGCTGTGCACGTTGTGAACAGAGTTAATCATTTTTGAAAATATCTATCAATTAAAATCTTTGTGGACGTTAGAACAATCATGAATTGATAAGGAAGTTATAATATTAAAATACAGTTAAACGAAATGTTTTGTAGAAGAAAACATTAAAAATCCCACACCTAATTCATAAAGTCTAGGAATAATATTTGTTGCTCATTGGTTCGTGGCATCAAAGCTGCAGAGCGAAATGTTTACACATCGACGTCTCGTCATTTTCCGTCACAATCCTTGCATCATCTTCAGATACAACAGGGCCACGGGCAGTTAACACCTGGTTGACAATGCACAGGTGGTAAAGCGTTCGACTGTCGTCATCATGTGTATATTCCTTTGTATTCACACTGTTGGGTAATAAATGATGGAATAGATGATTGAATCTCTGGCCTCAGTTGCCATAAGAAAGTCAGTATAGCGGAAACAGTTGTGGCACTAAATAAACACAGAGCTCGCTGCCTTCTTTGTCATTTAACAACTAGTTAACCGACCAAGACAAATTAATCCTCCTTTTACCAGTCTACAATTTCCCAAAGCCATAAGTAACATGGTTAGTTGCATTCTGTAACAATCGTCATCTGCTAGTGTTTACTTTTAAGCTCGATAACACCATTTTAGTACCTTGTTCAATGGTTTAGATAATAGTATTCGTTCATCTTACACGTGAACTGTTACAGTAACTACATGTACAAATCATGTGTTTACAGTCAAATGTGAGCATCTCTTTTGTTAGTTGCACATGCTCACAATATCGGTACGGCATGATTTCAGATCGCGCAATTCCTATTTATCTTTCTAAATTATATTATTATCGAAACAGAGACAGTTTTCAATATAAAAGTCTACGTTGGGACCAACAAATATATCGACACAAACGTAACATCGACATTTACTCAACCGAGATAACAACATGATAGTATAATACACGTTTTGGCCGGGACCGGCCAGTCATATCGACACAAGCGATATATCGACTCAAGCACGTTTGACACAACGGTGCTCGACTGTATATGTGTGTGTGTGTGTGTGTGTGTGTGTGTGTGTGTGTGTGTGTGTATATATATATATATATATATATATATATATATATATATATATATATATATATATATCAGAGATGGGGCGATTACTTGACAAAAGTAATCGAATACGATTACGATTACGATTACAAGATAACTGAAAGTAATCGATTACGATTGCGAATACATTGTCTAGTAATCATGATTACAATCATGATTACATTTCCACAAATCTACACAAATAATGAAATGATGTTACCACCATGAAGTTATGCACTTTATTTTACAACCATACCGATTTCATTCATTAAAAGACATAGTGGATCATTTTGGATTATGTCTTAAATTATTTCAAACAGTTATATACGTATGTATACTGCAGGGAGGGAGGGAATCAGTTTCCAAAACCAGATTTATTATTCTTAAAAGGTACCCATAACCATAGGTATAATTATTGTATCAATGCATAACATATATATTTTGTTATATTATTGAAATAAGCCATAATTAGTAATTGCAAACTGTCTGATCACTATTACTTGATGGGGGTTTTATTGTTTGTAGACCGTATACCATTTAATACCATTCACAAATTATTATTATTTTTATTTTTTTTAAATCTATAAATGAAGAAATAAAGAACGAAAGAAAAGAACAAACACGTAAATAAATAATTAAATTGATATCTGCATACATATACATATACATACGCACAAGTTGCTCATTGCATTTAATTGTTGACATTCTAAAAATGACTATTATTAATGAATCGATTTGCAGTCATGCTTACTTTGTGCCATATTATAAGGATCTATTTGTATCGGTGAAAATTACAAGTATCTTGGTCTGGTTGTGTTTATTTTGGTATCATTAGAAGCGCCGCGTTTCGAAGAACATCTATTAAAATCAGCTTTCGGGAATTTTTATCAGACGTATTAATATTTTAAGCTATTTTAAAGGAAAATAAACCAAGGTTTATCGTGATAGACTACTTTCAACTGGGTGTTTGCTTAATTAGTTACGTTATTTGTGTTTGTGTGTGCGACAGGGTGAGGATGACCGCCCATGGAATCAAGCTTGATACGACTGGCTGGCTGCCCGTCTTCAGTCGTAACCACTAACAAAAGAAAAGAAAGTGTGCCACGGTACCATTGGTGGACTTTCACACCTGTGACAAAACGAGATATTGTCAAGCGTTTCTTAGTTGAATTCAGACCCGTTATAACGCTGCATATACATTCAGAGGAACGCGAGTGTTTTATTATAAAAACAAATATATATATATATATAATTCATTTTTTACGGCAATGAATTAGGACACAAAACTGGGGCATGGTGCAGCGCCCTTTTATAAATCTACTTTTGTTGCTGCATTTTGAAGTAAACATAATGCCAAAAATCAGAACGTGTTGTAGCATGGTGTCTGCACTTGAAAACCAATGTTAATATAAAATAGATACTAAAAGGTTACAGACTCATTTTATTTGGTTTAATAATGACATCAGAATACATAATAAATCAATATTTTATAAAGACTAAAGTAGGAATTGGGTTTACTGGACGAAAATGGCAGTTTGTTCACATTATGATGAATTTAAAATTATATATTATATTGATTCAGATTTTCTTAAATTTGATTCAGGTGTTCTTAAATTTCATGGACTTACAACAGTAATAAAAATAATCTGTAAACTTTACAATATAGCATTTGAAACAGAGCTAAGTAATCCAAACATTCCATTTAATAGATGTCTTTTCAAACTAAATCTAAAAGTAAGTAAACATCATTGTAATGCTTTGCTTTGGTCACATTTCATAAAAACTAAAACTAATTTGAAATCGGAAGAAATGTTAAATACTACTTCTATCAAAAATGAATGGACGAAGGTAAATGTTATGCCTTATTATTGTACTATAAGCTTAGGTGGTTTTAGTTCAAAATTGTATAGAATATCCTTTATGTTAATACTTGGCTTTATAAGATCGGATACACTTGTTCACAACTATGCTCCTTTCGAGAAAAAGAACCACGAACTATTGTACACTTATTTTGGGAATATTATAAAGGTTTCTGAATTGCCATGCATGCCTTATTGCATATCCAGCGTAAACGTTCTGATTTTTCGTGAAATGCATTGCCAAAACGAAATTGTAAACTTTTATGCTAAGTTCAGATGATTTCATACTAAAATACTTTATGTAAAATTATATATAAACACGAATGCTTGACAAATTATTTTTCAACTAGTTATGTCAGTGTTATGGTTTCCAATGTTTGCACTTTTCGATTACAAAAAGGATATTAATAACTTTTCTTTCAATGGCACCTCCAATATTTCGTAGTATCGCAGTTAATCTCTTGGTTTTTATTTTCGTTCCTCAAGACCACCTTGTTCAGAACTCCGTGTCTTTTAGCTAAGGCGTAATTCATACTCGTGTGTACATTTTTGTTTCAGCAAACCAGTGTGCAAATCTGTCAGTACCAGCTTATGCAACAGGGTACCAATGCTCTGATGGGAACAAGTATGGCAGCCTATGCGCGCTGAAGTGTGATGCTGCTGTTGGATTTGCTAGTTCTGCAAGACTAACAGTTTGCACACTGAGCCAAAACTGGAGTCAGCCGCTTCCAGATTGCTCAGGTATTACTATAATAACCGTCTGCACACTTGGCATGAACTGGAGACTTCCACATTGTTCAGGTATTACTATAATAACCGACTGCACACTCAGCATGAACTGGAGACTTCCACATTGTTCAGGTATTACTATAATAACCATCTGGACACTCAGCATGAACTGGATACTTCCACATTGTTCAGGTATTACTATAATAACCGTCTGCACACTCAGCATGAACTAGAGATTTCCACATTGTTCAGGTATTACTATAATAACCATCTGGACACTCAGCATGAACTGGATACTTCCACATTGTTCAGGTATTACTATAATAACCGTCTGCACACTCAGCATGAACTAGAGATTTCCACATTGTTCAGGTATTACTATAATAACTGTCTGGACACTCAGCATGAACTGGAGACTTCCACATTGTTCGGGTATTACTATAATAACCGTCTGCACACTCAGCATGAACTAGAGATTTCCACATTGTTCAGGTATTACTATAATAACTGTCTGGACACTCAGCATGAACTGGAGACTTCCACATTGTTCAGGTATTACTATAATAACCTTCTGGACACTCAGCCACAACTGGGGTCTGCCTCTTCCACATTGTTCAGATATTATTATAATAACCGTCTGGACACTCAGCCAAAACTGGAATCTGCCGCTTCCACATTGTTCAGGTATTACTATAATACCCTTCTGCAATGGAATATGATTGTATCGTTCAGATTTGACGCAAGTATGGATAGTGGCAGTCCTCCTAGAGATGAAGCATTCACGGACATGTTAAAACATCATTTGGACACAGACTTGAATACATATGAATTATGTCTTTGTCGTTTAGATCTGCCTTATATCGAGATCTGTATCATTTAAATATTTTATTTCTTTTATTTAAATTTAAATATTATATTTGCGTTGCAGATAATCAAAATCCCACATTTACAAACTGTCCGTCACAAGCCGTCAAAGCCTATGCAGACATTGGTAAAACGACGGCTGTTGTTACATGGAAGCCACCAACAGCGACTGATAACTCTGGGAATGTGACAGTGGAGCAGGTTGGAGGACTCAAACCTGGCGAGACGTTCATTGAGGGGGTTAGCTTGATAAAGTACACAGCCACAGACCCCTCAGGGCACGCAGCGTACTGTACATTCGCAGTGAATGTCACTAGTAAGTACTGGAGTACGGTACACGGTTACAAATCGGTTATCATCTGCTGCATGTTATATGCGAGCATGCAATCAAATATATTGCGTATACCCAAAGAAAGTATTTAATTACCAGTGTCAGAGCTGACAGTACATCGAGAGTCGATCGAGAGGGAAATAGAGGGGAGAGTGAGAACGAGAGAGAGACAGGGAGGTATATATGGATAGACAGAGCAAGAGAGACTCACATGTAGAAACGAAGAGAGATAAAACAGACAAAGATATAGATATATATAGATAGATAGATATAGAATATCTATAGATATATATATATAAAGCGAGAGAGAGAGAGAGAGAGAGAGAGAGAGAGAGAGAGAGAGAGAGAGAGAGAGAGAGACGCATAGACAATAGAGAAGGTGAAGAAGAGAGATAACATGCTTTATAATTCGGTTTCCTTAGACTTTCTTGTGTAACAATACAATTTCCTGTCTCTTTAGTACGAACATGTCCATGGCCCAAACAACCTAGCAATGGCCGGATCGACTGTGGTGGATATGACATCATATATGGTAATGTGTGTCGCCTTTCCTGTGATACGGGGTACCAGCCTACAGGTCACACAGTGGCTTCTTGTGACGATAACAACACGTTTAACGTCACCCTGTCGACATGTGAACGTAAGTGTCGTGTAGTGTTTCACTAGAGCGTATTGATTGATTAGTGAAACATAAAACTATCTAAAACATTCTGACAAGCAGTCTTCGTACATTTTTCCATTAGCAGCAAGATATCTTTTTATATCCACTTTTCCACGTACAGGATAGTACATCCTGTTTGTGGGATGGTACTTATAAAAAATTCCTTGCTACTAATGGAAAAATGTAGCTGGGCCCGTGCTTATAAAACTTAAAGTCTACACTTTAATAAAGTCCAGACATTAACATAATGCTTTTGAATGGCGTTGCCATGACGTTAAAGTCTGGACTTTATTAAAGTCTAGACTTTAAGGTTTATAAGCACGGGGCCAGGTTTCGTCTCTAAGACTATATGTCAAAATTACAAAATGATTGTCATCCAATAGCCGATGGTTAATAAATCAATGTCATCAAGTGTTGTCGTTAAACAAAACAAACTTTATTTATTTAATGCACAACCGTGTGCGCTGTAAAGTGATTTAAATGTGGTAATCCTCTTACAAACGGAATGGGGACTCTATTACCAAGACTACTACGTGTAATAATGACCAAATGTTTGACATCCAAAATCAATGTGCTCTGTTGGTGTCGTTAAACAAAAAAAACTACACCAAGACTAGCTTCCCAAGAAAGAGCACCTGGAAATGACTGATGGTTGAATACCCTCACGAATATATTTTGGACTTTGTTTTGTGTACAGATGAGGTATCGAATCTCTTAATGGCTGATTCGCAATCGTCATAAAAGGTATTACTCCTGTTACAGATTATTTAGTGTGCTACTAGAGAACAGATTAATACACAGTATCGCGAATCTTTTCGGGTGCGAAACGATATTCCTTTTTCAATCAATGTCCTTTTAAACAATGTGTTTTGTTTCAACCAATGTGCTTCGACATTATACTCTTTCTTTTGATTAAAATACAAAGAGTGGAACTTGTTTTAATGTTTTCTGATCACGTTTTGCAACTTTAATGTGCCAGTTTTGCTATCGCGGCAGCATTATAATTATGTAAACATGCTACATAATTTAAACAAGGTTTACAAATGGGTTTTTTAAATTGTTGGTTATCATTATCCTAGGCTCATACTACTAACTGCCAGCAGAATGTTTGCCAAAACATTCTGCTGTGACAACTTCTAGGTCTGTCCAGTTGCTAGCGTCAGCGCTCTTACAACTCGATTTTAGTCGTATAACCCATTAGTTATTATTCTGAGCGCACCCGTCGTAAGTCGGGAGTTGGGCAAATTACAACGCAAACGAAGAGTTGGCCAGCTTCGTCGTAAGTCGACAGTTTGAGCCTAGCATTATTTAGTTCAAGACCATGGTTTTGAGGAATATGAATTGAGCTGTCTTTCTATTCCAGCCAAAAGGTGTCCATTACTATCGCTGCCCACTTACGCAATTCAATACCACTGCAACGACGGAAACAACTACAAGAGTGTTTGCGAACTGAAATGTGACTCCAGTGCAGGATTCAGCAGTTCTCCAAGACAAACTGTCTGCATGGCTAACCTAACCTGGGAATTACCACTTCCCAAGTGTTTAGGTATATCTATACAATATTTATATGTGTTGAGTGGAATGAAGATGATGGTAATGATGATGATATTACTTTCATAAGCACGTCATAACACATGACAAAGCGAAGCGTTACACAAACACGCGATCGCCTAACCATTGTCGAGAAAAATATATAACAAACAAATTCAGTCTGTATTGTATATGAGTTTTTTAGGAATGTAATGGGTTAGTTAATGATGTAGTTTAGCATAATGTGTAAGTATATTAAAATATTCCATAAACAGCAGCGTTAAGTAAAAGTATATTATATAAATATAACATATGCGGTATCTAAAAATGTTTTAATATTGTTGTCATTTAGAAACAGATCTTAAAGTTTTGCTTTCTTCCTGTGACGCGGTATCTGTTTTGTGTTAGATATGGTGTGGCTACTTAGTTAAAAAGGCAGTTGATGATATCTGATAGTATAAAATACAGAGATGTAATGTTAGTGCTGTGGGACCGAATACCAGCAACACAGCTAACTTCTGATACTGTAGACGAAAGTTTTGCTTGCATTCAACACTTGCTGTTACTGTTTAAGTGTTGCCTTAATTTCTTTCCATCAGTATATTATAGGGTGTGGAATAGATACTGCAGCTTCATTCTAAACATGAAGGTGGGTTGTAGCTCGGTGGTAGAACGCACGTTCGCGGTTCGATGCCAGGGGCGTAGCCTGATCGGGATCTGGAGGAATTCCAATATGGACCTAGCGGACCTTTATGTCTACATTTTCCTTCGACAGCTATATCAATATTGCACTGTAAACAATTGCTTTAGCCTCAGAGGGGGGGGGGGGGGCTCGTTCGAACCCAAGACACCCACCCTTTCCCCTCCCCAGCCTTCTCTCCATGGTGCGTTGTAGCATATATTACCCTCGGTGGACTCGAGGGTTTGTCATTCCAGCCAGTGGCCCTACTACTCATCTGAGCAGGTGTAGAAATAACTCTGTTAAGTGCCAGCTATTTCTAGTTAAAATGTGCCGAGGTGTCAGTAAACAAACTTTCATTTCAGTTGTGAGTCACACATGTAATCGAAATGCTGTTCATATGTCTGAAGGTGGTGTTGGTTGGAAATGTTTGCTATGTCATTTACACATGTCATTATCGCAAGTTTAAATTCTTGTTTCAGATACTCTAAACCCGACATTCACAAACTGTCCATCACAAGCTATCCAAGCCTATGCAGAAAGAGATAAAACGACGGCCATTGTTACATGGAAACCTCCAGTAGCATCTGATAACTCTGGACAAGTTAGAGTGGAGCAGATTGGGGGACCTCAACCTGGTTTAACCTTTAGTGAAGGAAGCATAATAATAAAATACAAAGCCACAGATCCATCGGGGCACACAGCGCACTGTACCTTTGCAGTGAATGTTGTCAGTAAGTGTTACTACAGTCAGTACAGACACATATCCATCGGGGCACACATCGCATTGTACCTTTGCAGTGAATGTTGTCAGTAAGTGTTACTACAGTCAGTACAGACACATATCCATCGGGGCACACAGCGCATTGTACCTTTGCGGTGAATGTTGTCAGTAAGTGTTACTAAAGTCAGTACAGACACATATCCATCGGGGCACACATCGCATTGTACCTTTGCAGTGAATGTTGTCAGTAAGTGTTGCTACAGTCAGTACAGACACATATTCATCGGGGCACACAGCGCATTGTACC
>NC_054708.1:83409261-83434261 GCF_016097555.1 Gigantopelta aegis | reverse complement strand
TACTGGGGTAAATATTATATTACCCCCCCCCCCCCCCCCCAGTGTCCTACGTGAGCCTTATGCACTCTTAAATTTTCATATTACATTCAGCATCTTATGTACGGGTACATAATGTTATATTAAGCCAGTGACTTACATGCAAGGTGATAACTTTATAATATCCATTGTCATGCATGCATACAAAATGGTAACTTTATAAGACCCAAATGATACGAGCAGATAATTTTGTATTAATGTCATTTATCGAGTGCTTAAGCAGTCGCCTGTCGCTTAAAAGCTAACTGTTTTTAAAATGAGCACAGTAAATTTATAACGTTTTTCAATAGTTTGGTTTTTATCAAAGCATATAATATGAATAATTAATATATGCACCGTTGGTAAAGCCAAAAACAAGATTTTTGTTTTGAAGACGAACTGCATTTAATTGTGTATAATTATCTAAGAAATAAGTATTTTGATAAACCTTAATGATGAAACATTCGCAAAAGTTATAAGTAGTCATTTATTTATTAAGCATAATCTTGATAATGCGAATAAATAGTCATGTTGCCTTGTAGTTTAGACATGTTGTGTACCAGAGGCCGTATACTGAATGAAGTTTCCTGTCTGCCAAATACTTATTTGCTTTTTTCTTTCACTTTGTTTTAGAAAAATATGTAGCTGACAGGCTGAGGTTAAAATCTGAACTGTATTACTATTCTGGTAACTGTAGTGATGCAAGTACTTTGGAGGAAATCAAGCAGAAGTTTGTATCGGTTTTAAATGACACTGGGTTGTGGACTGATGGCTGTCCGTGCACTGTGGAAGACGTTATCGTGGTTTGTGGAGGCGCCCGAAAGAGGAGGAGAAGGAGTATAAATAAATTCACAGATGTAATAATTTAATGACAGAAAACTGGTATTTCATATTGGTTATGTAATATGTTTATGGGCAGATGTGTCAGTCATTACTGGATGTGCTTTGTCCACTGAGGCCTGTTCAGGGGTAGGGTGCGTGATTTAGCTCAGTCGGTAGAGCGCTCGCCCGAGGTGCTTGTGTCGTAGGATCTAATCACCTCAGTGGACCCATACGCTGATTGGGGGTTTCCCTGTCTCAACCATTTCCCAGTTCTCCTCCATTTCATCTCGTTTTATCCAGTGCACCACAACTGGTATATTAAAGGCTGTGGCATGTGCTGTACTGTCTGTGGGAAAGTTCATATAAAAGATACCTTGCTACTAATGGAAATATGTAGCGGATTTCCTCCATAAGACTGTCATATGAATGTCAGATTTCTCTCTCTCTCTCTCTCTCTCTCTCTCTCTCTCTCTCTCTCTCTCTCTCTCTCTCTCTCTCTCTCTCTCAGGAAGGTGAGCGATCACAGTCGCGTGTTAGATTATTCTTGTCCCAAATGTTAGAGAAATGTGACGTAATACAAGATTATGGTACCAGACACATTATTTGTTAGCGCTCGGTCTCTTAAACACGCCACTGTTTATATAGTATAGTCCTTCCTACAGGGAACGCCTTTTTTGTCATACTGTGGAATTTACTACACGTTATTTATTTCTGAGATGATTGTTTTCTAAATTGCACACAAAAATAGTATGTTTTGTTGTTTCCAAAACAGTTTTACTTTTCTTCTTACGTGAAACTAAATTGAGATTATTTACGAGAAACATTATAATATGAATCATAGTGTTATTGGTCAATGAAAAAACTACGATTTAATGTCTCTTTCTTTCCTGGCGGGGACGGGGGACGTATCTCCGTAGTAAAGCGCTAGTCTGATGGACGGTCGGTCCAGGATCGATCCCCGTCGGTGGGCCCATTGGAGTCTTTTTCGTTCCAGTCAGTGCACCACGATAGATATATCAAAAGCCGTGATATGTGCTGTCCTGTCTGTAACATGGTACATGTAAAAAAATCACTTGTTATCAGTGGCGTAGCGAGGGGGGCACGGAATCCATGCCTACCCCAAATCACACCTTCTATTTCACTTTTACCCCTCCTCTCCAATATGGGTACAGTTCGGTTGCCATGCTCGTTGTTCTCGTCAAAAAGATAGTGTTCACGATATTTCCCTAAAACGTTTTCAAAAGTCTACACTAGTTAAAAACGTGGTATAGTTTCACATGGTCTAAAAATAACCACTATTGCGCAATTGCTTACACGGGATCAGAGACAGGTGTAGCTTTTCAACTGAGAGAAACCTGCAACGAGACGAATGCGTAATTAATCCACTGTCAGTTCATGTACTATATATAGAATACCAAACGAGCTTGCCTGTCATACTATTTTTATGAAACAAGTGAACAGTTTTGGTATCTGACGAGCGAAATAATAAAAACAATTTATCCGGCAGTCTGCGCATGCCAATATTACACTAGTTAGATATTGAGTAATTGTTATGAGATGAGTAATATCTTACACTGGTGTGTAATAAATTATTATATTCAATGTCATGATGGAGGTTTAGAAGGTTCTTACATATAATTATACTAACGTTCTATTCAAAAATAATACTCAACTTTAGTAGCATTATGATAATATATTATTCTATATAAACAGATATAGCATACATCAGGACTTTTATAGATAAAACAAATGTCTTAATAAACTACCATATTAACACAGAAAATTCGATAACGGATATTTTATTATTGTTGACTTGTAATCGCACACGCTTGCGGCCATCTGTAATGACGTCATATAAGGGTTCGTCTATAGACGGGTTTTTCTTATTGTCGCCCAACAGTTACGACGTTGTCGATAAATGGCGTAATCGTACGGCCGCCATTAAGGGAGTGAAATTCACGCAACAATAACATGTGACGGCATTGCATTTGGGTGCCATTTCAGTATTTATGACTTTTTTGGATAGTTTTATAACAGCAAAACCAGTCTCTTGGATAATTCAACCTCATTTAAAGATTGTATATTCATATCAATGTCGGTGGAAATTCGTGAATGATTAAAAACATAAATAATAAAACACCTATACACGCATAGCGAATAAATTAAACAAACAAGTGTCAATAAGTTTGATGGATTTTAAGTGAAACTTTACTGAATGCATCCTAAAATATACAAAAATATTTCAGTTATGTAGGTTTTGTAGAAAACGTGGTGTACAATTTTGAAAAAGGAAGACTGACTTTAGATCTAGATGTCAACGTTTAGCCGTTACTATTATTAGCTCTGGGTTATTCCAGATGTGATCACATGGGGTTGAAGTGGGGCGCATTTTTCTCTTGTTGTTTTGTTTTTTTGTTGTTGTTTTTATCTCTTTTTTTTTTTTTTTTTTTCTTTTTTTTTTTTTTTTTTTTATATATACATATATATAAATATATATATATATATATATATATATATATATATATATATATATATATATATATATATATATATATATACGACGAGTTATTATGGTGTTAAATGTGTGCAAATAAAATGATAAATAAATAATTTACTGACGTAACACGCATGCAGGCCACACCAAAAATCGCACCCTCACCCACTTCGTCAAATTTTATTTTTTAATTTTTATTTTTCATTTTATATATATATATTTTTTAATTATTTATTAATTTGTTATTATTTTATTATTATAAATATTTTTAAATGATTATTTTTTGTTTTTAAGAAAAAAAAATGTAAATTGAATTAATCATCCACAATATTCAACACTAAATTACCCTCAAAACGCGCCTCTTAATTATTAGTCATAAAATGTTCTATATACAAACCCCATTGACACTTATTGGTGATGTCCAAGACAGGTACAAACAAAACAGGAGCATAGGCTGTGGGTGGGGTTGGGGGTGGGAGGTCATCTGATACTCTGAGGCCAAAATACTGTTTTAAAGTTCAATATATTAGGCTATACAGGTGTTCAGGAAAATTATATTTGCTTGCATAAGTTTAAATTATTCGTTATGCTTTTGTATTCACGTGTATAGATATGCTTTATTATTTACGTTTTTAATTATTAACACACTTCCACCAACTTTGATATGAATCTACAATCTTTAAATGAGGTTGAATTATCCGACATACTGGTTTTGCTTTTAGAAAATGTACTGAAAAGGTAATAAATACTAAAAATGCAACCATATGCAATGCCTTCACATGTTATTATTGTGCGAGTTTCACTCCCTTAATGGCGGACCGATCACGGGATTCTAAATATGGCCGCGCACAGTACTTTGACGTCACTGGCCAATGAACACATCTTTAGTGTCTCTCAAAGTTTCGATATTTATGTGGTGTTATTTTATACAAAAATAATATCTCCATTCATACAAAGCAAGTTCTCCATTTCATCTCGTTTAGGCCAGTGCACCACGACTGTATATCAAAGGCTGTGGTATGTGCTATCCTGACAGTGGGGTGGTGCATATAAAAGAGCCCTTGCAACTAATGGGAAAATATAGCGGGTTTCTTCTTGAAGACTATATGTCAAAATTACCAAATGTTTGACATCCAATAGCCGATGATTAATACATAAGTGTGCTCTAGTGCTTTCGTTAAACAAAATGAAACTGTTAACTTTAATTTCAGGGATTTTCCTGCATCGTGTGTACTAAGACAAACATGTTTGATATACTGTTGATTAGGACTAGTTTTCAATGGACTCTTAAATAACGGACAGTTGTTTATTACTGGTTTTTCGTCTCCTCAGAGAACGACGGCACCTGCGGCTGTAATAACGTGGTACTGGGTTGTGCCTATTCTAAATGGCTCCGTCACTTCTGCAGACGAGTTCCTTATTGGACGTGCTGAGCGAATGCACAACCTGGTTCAAAATAATCAATTGGACATTGGTGTGGCTGGCTTTGAGATCAAACCTGGTTCCTTTGGATATGATGAATCTGAAATTGTTTGTCCTCCTGGATATTTGGGAAACTACAGAAAAGGAACATGTGGTAAGTAGATTTCTTAGTACAGAGTGTGTTATTAACAATATGACAAATGTTCATTCTGTAAATATATTCTACAAACTCTTATCCGTTTATTTTGATTCTGTCCATTAATACAAACATATTAGGCATCTTCATTTTACAGTTACAAATGCAATATTTCAAATACATTATAATCATAGGGCAGATGATATATTAAATTTCATTATATTACGTGCAAAGCAGTATATATATACTCTTCAAAAAAAGAAACGCAAAAGGGTACAAATGGGTTATAACTCCGATTTTATGTTTCCTACCGGTTCATGCTTTGTGAATATAAGGTCATTGCATGTCCCAAACACATTCCCACGGTTACATTCGATAAAACGCAGCTACTGTACAATAAAGTTCCAAAATGTGAATATTCGCAAAAACGCAGCCACGTGCAAACCATGTCACCACTGCACGTGCGTTGTCTGCACGTGCAACATGAACACCGACAGTATAAAAGTGCAGGGTGTTCGCTTGCCTGGCCTCTGTATCTGGCCGACAGTTGACAATCCAGGACATGCCACGTCTCAGTGAACCGCAGAGAAACAATGCCATCGGCCGACTAGACGCAGGCGAATCCAGAACGGCCGTTGCCAGGGCATTCCATGTGTCCCCAAGCACCATCTCCAGACTGTGGGACCGTTACCAGCAACATGGATCAACACGTGACCTCCCTACATCCGGGTACGCCACCGTCGGGAACGATTGACTACTGCCACCTCCACAGCCGCAGCAATACCAGGTTTGCGCAGGATATCCGACCAGACCGTACGGAACCGCCTACGTGAGGTAGGAATTCGTGCCAGACGTCCAGTTCGAGGTGTCATCTTAACACCACAACACCGTCGACTCCGACTGCAGTGGTGCCAGATTCATCGACAATGGCCTCAACTGCGATGGAGACAGGTGTGGTTCAGTGACGAGTCCCGATTTCTGCTCCGACGTCATGATGGAAGATGTCGCGTGTATAGGCGTCGTGGTGAACGTTATACGGCAAACTGCGTGCAGGAAGTGGACAGATTCGGTGGGGGTAGTGTCATGGTGTGGGCAGCCATCTCACACACTGGCAGAACTGACCTGGTCCACGTGCAGGGCAACCTGAATGCACAGGGCTACATTGACCAGATCCTCCGGCCACACATCGTTCCAGTTATGGCCAACGCCAACGCAGTGTTCCAACATGACAACGCCAGGCCTCACACAGCACGTCTCACAACGGCTTTCCTACAGAACAACAACATTAATGTCCTTCCTTGGCCATCGATATCACCGGATTTGAACCCAATTGAGCATCTATGGGACGAGTTGGACCGACGCCTCCGACAGCGACAACCACAGCCCCAGACCCTGCCCGAGCTGGCAGCAGCCTTGCAGGCCGAGTGGGCCACCATCCCCCGGGACGTCATCCGTACTCTGGTTGCTTCAATGGGCAGGCGGTGCCAGGCAGTTGTCAACACACGCGGAGGCCACACCCGGTATTGACTCCAGATGACCTTGACCTTGGTGGTGTGTCCTATCACTTACTCACAATGGACTAGAGTGAATTGTGAACAATCCTGCAACATTTGGTAATTATCGGACTCACCATTCAATAATTAAATCAATTCTCCAAATGTTACGACAATGTGGTTTTGCGTTTCTTCTTTTGAAGAGTATATATACTGTATGACGTATATAGGGGTAGTACTAGATGTATAATCGTTTAAATAATAATAATAATTAGTTATAATACTGAAACGTTCTTGCATATCGCAATTGTGACTGGACCAAATTTGATCAACGGTGGTCGGTCTACAAACATTTCATTAAATAGTTGTTTTGGGTTAAAAATACGAGACTGTGTTTGTGTTTTTTAAGATATCAAATAAGAATACATTTGTATTAATACAGAGAATATGCTTTTATTATTTACAAATATCTTTCTGTTACCCCCTTTCCTTTCCTTTCGTGTAATTCTTATGCAAGTATACTAAAAGGCAAAAGTTATTTTGACATGGACTGTTTGGGGTAATAAATTTGTGAATGGATTTATGGATGTAAATCAGAGAAAATGTGCACGAAACAGCTCGAAGAAATGCAACCAAGCAGTTGTATTGTGCAAGAAACATTGAATATTCGGGAGAAATCTTGTCCATTGTTCACCATAAAAGGCCAAACATTCCGTCGCAAATCATTGCCACTCTGTGCAGCTTTCAGAAGTCCAGAAGTAAAAAAAACACCATTAGTGAATTGTTTGATGCAATGTCGTCATGCCACGCCTCAGTGAAAATGACAGATGGCGAGTTATTTGGATGCGTGAATCTATGTCAAGTTCACGTCCACACAAACACCATATGGCACTTATGGCAACAATATCAACAAAACAACCAGATCAGGGACCGTCCCCGTAGCGGCCGACCACCCGTGATAACCCCTTACCAAGACACATGGATCCTAACCACGCATCTGCGAAACAGACATTTCCAGGAACTTTTTCCAGCGTTTAGTGGCATCAGTGAGACGACGGTGCCAGGCCTGTATCAATGCTCAAGGTGGACACACTCGCTACTGACTGTGTGAATTTCGCTCTGGACCCCCTCTAGTGGTGTGGGCTCATTTGCATATGGCAGGTGCGCCCTTTTTATGGACTATTGCTCGTTTCTATACCTTTTCTCTTTCCGTATTATAACGTTTCATACACGGCAGTAAAAACTTATCATCAATTATCTTTGTCTTTTGTGTGTCACAATAACGTTTGCCTTTTAGTATATATATTTATATACTATTTATTTTATTTTATTGTATCTATATTTCATTTATATATTCTGGAATCCCACTGTATCTTATAACTCCCTCTGTATTACTGTATATCCCACTATACATCTCACAATATATTTACTAAAATTAAGCTTAACATCTAACGACGTAATCGTATCCTGAGTGAGTGTTTTTATAGTAACACATACTGTTCTCAAATTGTTGTACAGAATATTATCTTATCGACATATCTTTATTCGTTAAATGTATTAGTATAGTGTTTGAGCACTTATTTGGTAAGGTAATAAATTAGGAGTCCCCAATCCTAACATTACAAATGCATTTTGGGCAATAAAAAAATATAAAAATAAAAACAACTCCTGGGTACGCTGGGTGTAGTTTAGACAGATATCATAGAGAACACAAATAGGCACCTTTGAATACTTGTAGCTTTAATGTATTTTCAACTACTAGTATGCAATATGTACATTAAATGTTCCAACACGTTTGTGTTTCCTTAATATATGTAAGAAAAATTAATTCATTGTTTGTTTTGGATATAACTCTGATTAAACCTAAGAAATTATAATGCCATATGGATGCAATGACAAACTAGTCCAGTCAATCTGTGGAACACGCCGACAAAATTGTAACCGAATTTCCTTTCGTATTTTTATACAAAGCAACCAATTCTATATAACACTACAAGTCTACCAAAATCGGAACATGGGAAATATTGTAATTTTTGGCTTGTATGTTTTCCAAATTGTATTTAAATTTGGCCAAAACAAATTGTATGTACGTGAGCATTACATGTTAAAAACAGGTTTATATTTAAGTTAAATAGTTTTGAACACTTGTATGTTATACAAATAACACATAGATTTAAATGCTCATTGTCATAATTTATTCAAAATATGTGTTCATGGTCAGATATAGCAATTAAAATACCAGGTTTTAAATGCAAAACGATATTTCAGTGGATGTGTTTTGTACCAAAATATAAATATTAGACTATTTCTGAAAACCTTTTTTGTGTTGTGTACAACTCACACTAAAGCAAATTATAATAATTCATTATACTAACATGACTCACTATTATAATATATACTCTGGGTTTGGGTTTTGTTTCATCTATTACTTAGGTACTTCTGACACTATACTAGTATAGTATTTATTTCAGTAAATCAGAATCGCAAAACTGGTATCACTGCACAAGGCAGAGTCCAGATGATTCTTTGACAATGTCATGGTAGTATGTTCCCATAAATCACTATCAGATGCTTCATCTGTAGGACATTTATTCCTCAGGCCTTTGTTTTGTAAAACTATACAAATATAATCAAACCCACCCTTATACTGGGTAAAATCCAAACATAAAAGTGTTATCATGTCAAGTCAAATATCTGGATCATTTTATGATATGTATTTGTTTTCCTTATACTACCCGGTACTTTAGAACATTTCGTTTTGGAAGATATACCAGCCACAGTGCATGCAGTATGTTGGTGGAAATATAGACAGTAATATCGGGACAATCGATGGCTTCAGCATCTTTCGTGGTATGTGTATTATCATGACAATAACAGCATGGAAGACTTAGCTGTTGGTAAACATGAACACCAAACTTCATAGGGAGCCGGCATGTCATGCAGTGTAACTAAAAACTGAACCATCATATGATTTAGAGCAAGTGGTAAGTCACAGTATTTACCCTGAGGTATCCTTGAATTTGCTCAGTCGATGATTGACATAAAGTCAAGGAACAAAGCATGTATCTACTCACCCATGTGTTTTGTCATCAATCAAGCAAATCAGTATGTGACCCTAGTCCTCACGTTTTATCAGCCTTTCTGATGGAAATGCAATGGGATACAAGATGATGAACACAGAAATAATAGTATTCTGAACATTGATGATTGTCCACCAACTTAATTGATATAGTTTTCATGTAAAGCACAGGTAATATGATGCTGGTCGAAATCGTGAATGTATGAGACACATTATATGGTATATTATGACTATATTTTCTTTGATAGCACATACAGCAGTCATCAAACCATAAACATGGCTCACGTCAGTGCGCGAAGAGACAAATGAGAAATATGTAGGATTTGTCCCTGGAATTACAGTGTCCGTTGCAAATCCCACAAATAAGCAATGGGTTGTTAAAATGTTGGCTGAGACAAGACACTACATGTAAAGGGACAGCTGTCAAATCTGCAGTGGAAAGTGTAACAGTTATTGTAGGAAAAAACACATACTTGATTCTGCTTGTGTGTTACTACTCCAACATAAGCAGTAGTGGTATAGTAAGGGTTGATGAACAAAACGTAATACAATAGATGCAGCAAAATGAATGGAACACGAACTAAACAAAGGAAGGACTTGGTGACAAACTGTAGGAATAGTTTATTCTGCTATGTAATGTTAGGGTGTGACAGAATGTTGTGGATAGATGGCAATGGAAAGGTTTTGTTCCTGAAAGAATTCCTAACATATTCAAAGTCTTTGAGTGTGTCAATTCTATAAAATAATATATTAATGAGGCAGGACATAATAATTCAGTTAATTTGTGTGGTGGAATTTTTGGACGGTATTAGAATTAGTAACTTCACTCAAAAGTGAAAAAAGTGCAAATCGTAAAACCCCACGAATATCTGCAGCTGAAGGTGTATTGAGAGAATATTTGAAAATGAAGAGAAGATCCTATTCCATTGAACAGGAATGGCTGATAGACAAGGGAAGCTACTGGATTGTTCAAACCAAGAAGAGGCCAGCTCCACACTGTTTACTATAAACGGATGTAACGTAGGTTGTCAAACGACACGATATATGTTTACACAACATGGAATGGAGTGTTTTGTGATTAGTGTTTATTTCATGGATTTTAGTTGTGTAAAGTCCAATCAAGTGGACCTCAAAATGAATTATCATCAGCTGAAAATATGTAGTAAACAGAGTAGATCTTTTTTTAAATGCTTTTCTCATAGTAGTAAATTTCGCAACAACATATATATTCGACAAATACATTATTTTGTGTATTCTGCCAGCTTAAAAGGCAGATCTGTGATTTTTTAGGTGCTGAACATTCTAAAAAGGATCCATTGTAGCCCCGATATACGTTGGGTTTGAGAAAGGTTAATGCAGCCTGATAATTGAAAACATCTTGGTGCTAACGTGAGATACTAAAACTACGTTTTTAAACGCAAAATAGGAGTGAGTCTGCTATATGCTTGTATAAACGGGGCCAGCACTGGTCATATACCATATAATCATTAGACACATGATTTCTCCCATCGATACCATGCAAAACAGACCCATTCCATGACGTTAGCCCATGTGGAATAAATCTTTCTCCCATCCCTAGCCATGCAGGACAGGCGTATTCCATGACATCAGCCCATGCTGAATAAATCGGTCTTGCATGACCATGTGACTTCTATTGTTTGAGCTGATATTAACATTGGGTGACATCATGTAAACGGCAAAATAACGCAAGAAATACTGTTTATATTTCGTAAAAACAAGGAAACCTGCTGTCATAATGAAATTATACTATCATTTTCAGTTTATACTTTCAGTATAAATAATTTTTGGGTACGATCTTTCCAATGGTTATGATTATTTTATTGTAAGATAAAAAAAAAAAAAATGTAGGTTTTTCACGTTTTCCCAAAATGCTTGTTTTTCATCTACTGGATGGGGAAAAAAGAATCCTCCATTATGTATCCATGTCGGACAGGGCTATTCCACCCTCGGGTACATAATATGAAATTTCCACTACCTCGGGTGTACTTTTTCTATCCCACATTACCACATATGATGGAGTCTATTAGTATGCCACTATGGTCTATAACTAGGGTAATGGCAAATTTATTCGTGTGAATAAGCTGTATCTATGTACTTTCAAAATGTGGTAGAGGACAAAAGGACCCCTCGTTACTGGGGGTGGGGGGGACTGGACCCTCATGCCACTTACCTTAGATCGTCCCCTGAACAGATACGAGGACAATTACCATATGTAGGTACACCATATAGTCCTATCAAATTCTGTTCGGCTCATCCGGTCTATTCTGAATAAATATCAATGCCCATCATGCTAGAATATGACCGAGGGTGTGGTCGTGTAAATAGCTATGTCACTCTCCTTGTATCTATACCTATTATTTTACACAATTTCACACTTTGTTAATAATAATATGCTTAAATTTTATTCCGATGAACACAAAAATAAGCTATGGTTCGGCATTAAGGAATAATGAATTACATTTATTGGCAGTTAAAATGGATGGCATATTTTCCACACATGGGTGTTATAAAAAGGTGAACAAATAAACTTCCCATTGTTAGATTTTGGTAGACTTTTGATAGGTTGTTTTTAAGATAGTCCCGTGTATTAAAAAAAAACACGTTTCTGTTGCATTTTGTCTGGGTTCGACAACATTTTGCTTAGATTGACTGGACCAAACTGAAAGGCATTGGCAACCTTTCTGGTCCTCGGACCTTAAATGTTAATGCATTGAGTATGTTTCCAGGATCGTCAAGACGCCGCCGTAGTCATGGTCACAAGAAAGGACGAGGTAACACCTTTGCTGTTAATTTGAAAGAATTGTTGCCTCTCCTTTAACAACCACTGGGCGTTCACAACATTAGAATTATATTTTTCTCAAGAGCATTATACTGGACACTGGGTCTAACGTTAGCACCATACCTCAGTACCGCATAGAATTTATAGTCCTAGACATCGCTACATGCCGTTTGTCAAATCCAAAAACAAACTCCACAGAAACAAAGAATGAAAAGGTGTTTTTTTTAATTTGGAGTGTGCGAACAAGCGAACTGATTCAGTCAATCTAGGTAATACACTTAGAAATAAATCGGTTTCCCGAAATGTTCCACCAAATTTCAAATTTCAAGAACCATCAACGCTTTCTTATTCTTACACAATGATCAAAAACTTGCAATTATAAGGTTGTTCTGCTGAACCTTGACTTGAACAGTCACAATAGTACATTCCACCCAATGTGACTGTAAAGTTCATGATTGTGATACCAACCAGCTAGACATATTATAACAGATGGTCTTCCAAACTGACACGTATTCTAGTATGGTCCCAAATATCAATTGGGACTATAACTTTCAAATCATTATGGATGTTGTCGAAGAATATAATTAGCCAGACGTGAGAGTGAACGTGTTGAATCTTTCAGAATGGATCAAGTCAATATGCTGTATTGTCACTGGGCGAATGCATAAACTGTGAAAGAAAAACATTCTGCCAGGAACCCTTTTCTATCACAGCCATCTATCCTATAAGAACAGTTTGTGTTAGTGCCCACTGATAAAGCCTCTAATAACATAACCATCATATGTAGGAACCATTACATCAGTTGTCTCATAAATCAACTTGGATTTGACAAAAAATATAATTGTGCTACAGTAAGTTGTATGTAAGGAAGAATCTCAAAACTATTAATCTGTTCTTCGCACATTTGGTTTAAATTTAAAATCCATTTCTCTTCTGTATTGGATTCCAAACCTTCATAAGAATCATATCATGAACAATATATTGCGGGTTCCAGCAAATGCACCACCAAATCCTTGTGTTAAAAACTAACCATTATCCTGACCACTGTTATGGATGGATTGCCAAAGGGTCTTCGAGACAAGTGATGTTGATCATATGTGGATTCTGAAGAACTCCAAAGATTTACTTGACATTATCCAATCGTAGTCCAGATCAAAGTCCACTAGTGTTAAAACATTCGATTTTTCAACACAGTACACACCTGTACCCAGCGACAAAGTTAAGGAAAAACTTCATACCCTAATCAATGGGTATTTGTTCCTAATACAGGTGAACTATCTTGGTATCATCCGAGTCCCGGGGATACAGACTATTTCTAACTTATACGCAGCTTAACGTCCACACTAATGTATGCAAAGTGAACAGAGGTGGACTATTTAAGAAATTTTCACAATTTCTTTTGTCATTCACCAAATGCACGAGGTTGAATCTAGTGAATATATTTCATAATAATTTCGCCAAAAAAAGTTAATTTGAAAAATGTTTTTAATGAATAGGTTTTTTTCACAGAATTGTATTAAAATCACATGAATCTGGCTGCACATTTTGAAACTCACAATGATTCAGGCTTCACTTTTAAAAAAACTGTACTTGTTTGTAACATGTTGCTGTTTGTAGCAGATTCAGCGTAATTCTAGTTATTAAGAGAAGCTGTTTACTTTTGATCAGCCCCATGTCCCACTGGTATGATGTACAGCAAGACAGCCGATGACTGTGTCATGTGTCCTCTTGGAACCTACCAAGATGAGGAGGGTCAGTTCAAGTGTAAGCTGTGTCCTCATGGCTCGCGGACAACCATTGAAGGGTCAAAGGCGAAGGATGAATGTGTGGGTAAGTTCAGTATGCATTCATATATATTAGTTTAACGATAAAAGAAAGAAACGAATGTTTTTATGACAACACCTCAGCACATTTTCAGTTTCAGCTATATGGTGCTTAGCATACATAATAGTTATGTTCGTGCTTATATCCATATATCCAGTTGATAATTGCACATGCGTTCATGCTATGATTGTTTTGTTGAAATAATTGTATTTGTGCCTGTCTTGAATGTATTTTATTTTAAATGTGATAATTTTGATTACATGGTTGGACAAATCTTATTGAAAAATCATATCTTTGCAATAAATGTAGTGTCATAAGATATTTTGATAAAACTGTGTCTATAGGTGGGCTGCAACTTCCCTGGGCCCCGTTCCACGAAGCGATCTTAGCCATAAGACCCACTTACGGTGATCTTAGTACTACGATCGCTCCGTGGAATGGGGTCCAGAGAAATACGTTCTTCCTAATACACCTGCGAGAGGACTGTTACTTTAGTTTGACAAATTTATACCTGCACAATTCATAAATTCTTAGATGTGTTATACATAAACAGCGGTGATAGCATGTTCTCAAGGATCACTGTTAAAACATGGACGAATAAACGAATGCCTGAATGGATAGATGGACGGATGGAAGGAGAAAAGGAGAGACGGATGGATCAATGAATGAATGACGTTTTAACCCACCTATGTTAGGACTGTGTTTATACAAAACTATGACATGACAGATTTGTTTCAGCGCTATGTCGAGCGGGCTATTTCTCTAGCAGTGGCGTCGTGCCTTGCGCTGCGTGTCCAGTTGGAAAATATCAACCAGACGCTGGGTCGACCACTTGTGTATCCTGTGAACATGGCACCACGACGAATACCACTACCAGCACCAATGCTATGGCCTGCCAATGTAAGAATTCAGTTGTCTTATCTTTACGTCAACACAACCATCAAACACATGGCAAGTGAGTCAGTGCAGAAGGTCCCAATGAATGATAAATGGATGGATGAATGAATGAATGAATGAATTAATTAATTAATGAGCACCCTATCGCAAAAATATACATTGACTGTCGGATATTAAACAAATGTAAAGGTATTTACATTAAAAATAAAAATTATATAATTATGAAAAAACAGGGTAAAGATCTGTGGAGAAAATACACTACAATACAAATATCAAGGTAAATATATACTCTTCAAAAGAAGAAACGCAAAACCACATTGTCGTAACATTTGGAGAATTGATTTAATTATTGAATGGTGAGTCCGATAATTACCAAATGTTGCAGGATTGTTCACAATTCACTCTAGTCCATTGTGAGTAAGTGATAGGACACACCACCAAGGTCAAGGTCATCTGGAGTCAATACCGGGTGTGGCCTCCGCGTGTGTTGACAACTGCCTGGCACCGCCTGCCCATTGAAGCAACCAGAGTACGGATGACGTTCCGGGGGATGGTGGCCCACTCGGCCTGCAAGGCTGCTGCCAGCTCGGGCAGGGTCTGGGGCTGTGGTTGTCGCTGTCGGAGGCGTCGGTCCAACTCGTCCCATAGATGCTCAATTGGGTTCAAATCCGGTGATATCGATGGCCAAGGAAGGACATTAATGTTGTTGTTCTGTAGGAAAGCCGTTGTGAGACATGCTGTGTGAGGCCTGGCGTTGTCATGTTGGAACACTGCGTTGGCGTTGGCCATAACTGGAACGATGTGTGGCCGGAGGATCTGGTCAATGTAGCCCTGTGCATTCAGGTTCCCCTGCACGTGGACCAGGTCAGTTCTGCCAGTGTGTGAGATGGCTGCCCACACCATGACACTACCCCCGCCGAATCTGTCCACTTCCTGCACGCAGTTTGCCGCATAACGTTCACCACGACGCCTATACACGCGACATCTTCCATCATGACGTCGGAGCAGAAATCGGGACTCGTCACTGAACCACACCTGTCTCCATCGCAGTTGAGGCCATTGTCGATGAATCTGGCACCACTGCAGTCGGAGTCGACGGTGTTGTGGTGTTAAAATGACACCTCGAACTGGACGTCTGGCACGAATTCCTACCTCACGTAGGCGGTTCCGTACGGTCTGGTCGGATATCCTGCGCAAACCTGGTATTGCTGCAGCTGTGGAGGTGGCAGTAGTCAATCGTTCCCGAAGGTGGCGTACCCGGATGTAGCGGTCCTGCCCGGGGGTAGTGACCCGTGGTCGACCGGATCTAGGGAGGTCACGTGTTGATCCATGTTGCTGGTAACGGTCCCACAGTCTGGAGATGGTGCTTGGGGACACATGGAATGCCCTGGCAACGGCCGTTCTGGATTCGCCTGCGTCTAGTCGGCCGATGGCATTGTTTCTCTGCGGTTCACTGAGACGTGGCATGTCCTGGATTGTCAACTGTCGGCCAGATACAGAGGCCAGGCAAGCGAACACCCTGCACTTTTATACTGTCGGTGTTCATGTTGCACGTGCAGACAACGCACGTGCAGTGGTGACATGGTTTGCACGTGACTGCGTTTTTGCGAATATTCACATTTTGGAACTTTATTGTACAGTAGCTGCGTTTTATCGAATGTAACCGTGGGAATGTGTTTGGGACATGCAATGACCTTATATTCACAAAGCATGAACCGGTAGGAAACATAAAATCGGAGTTATAACCCATTTGTACCCTTTTGCGTTTCTTTTTTTGAAGAGTATATGTTTTAATTTTGTATAGAAATCAAAATGTGTTTAAAACTTTAAAATTAATTCTGGGTAGAATTTTATAAAGATTCAACCACAAGTCAGAAGGTTTGAACTGATACTTTGTGTTTTTAAATATTAGCTGGGTTAAAAACATAAAGACCAAAACCCTGTGCATCTACTTTTTTCAAAATAAAAACAAAATGACTATACATTACAATCCCCATGACAAATTTCAGGGAAAACACCACTCCTTAATTAAGAGGGCATTTCCTTCAACGAAAGGTGAATGGAGATATAAATATAGTTCACGGATCTGGACAATCTGTATTGACTGAAAATAAATCGAGAGAAAGGGATATGGAGCACGGCATATGTAAAATGATGCGTCTCCCCATTAACACACAAAACTATATTTACAATGCATATTAAAACTGGCACGGTTCTTCCGCACGTGCGTTTGTCCGTCTGTCATGTAGTGTTTCCGGAGCATCACTCCAAATCGTTCATAATAACTTCGCACAACTTTGTACATATATTACTCTTGTGGTCTGGTAGTGCTATAAGGGACTTATCGATTTCAATATTTATTTCTGCTACAATGGAAACTAATAACCAGAATTATCAGTCTCCGTCGGTGGCCCCAGTTAGCTATTCCTCGTTCCGCCCAGTGCACCATGGCTGGTATATCAAAGGCTGTGGTATGTGTTATCCTATCTATGGAACAGTGCATATAAAAGATACCTTTCTACTGGTGGGGAAAATGTAGCGGGTTGTCAGAATTACCAAATGCTTGACATTCAATAGTCGATGATTAATAAATAAATAAATAAATAAATAAATAATAAACGACACGTTAAACAAACCAAACAAACTTTACTCACATATTTAACTGGAACATTTAACATTGATCAAACTCAATACGCATCTGATGATCAGCATGTAGCAACAACTCTGATTTCAGCGGTGTGTAAGTGAACCTACTACCAACACACGTTCGTATTGTTCTATCTGCATGCCTGTCAAAATGCTTCAACTGGGTCTTTCCGTGTGTTTTATTCAGACCACGTGTAGTATAGGGAATTATTACCCATATTGGCAGAGAGAAGAGGGGGGAGAATGATCTTTCCCTTGGCAAAGAAACATTTCTTCCCCTAGATGCGTTTTGACGTCATATTCAGTGCTTCACTATAGGCTTTAATGTAACAACTGTTGGCTGATCATTTTAGTGCGTGCAGCGGTTAATTAAATGTAAAAATGTTTCCATGGTAGCAGTCTTGTCAACAACTAACTTACGTCATCAGCGATAGGTATGTCACAGATATGATGCAAAGCTGTGGAATGTCTCTTGTTTTCAACTTGAATCTTGTTTTTAATAACAGTATCGTTTGAAAGTCGTCCATAAAATGGCAATACCGCTTATCTTGCACTCGTGAATTGATGATGTGTTTCCTACTCCAAAGGCTCGAGAAGGACAACATCAATACACTCGTGCAAAATAAATGGTATTGCCATTTTATGTATTCTCTAAAGGTGTTGTCAAGGACATAGATGCGTAGAGGTTTGTGTCGATTAAAATGACTGATTGTTTTGCCAGTTGAATGGCGATGCATACGAGTCACAATTCTGGCGACGATGCTGGCCTTCATATCGTTGGTTTTTTGTGTGTTGTTTTTGTTGTTGTTTTTTGTTGTTGTTTTTTGTTGTTTTTTGGGGGGTTTTTTTGGGGGGGAGGTGTTGTTGGGGGTTTTTTCACGCCAAAAGCTATATATCATTTTGGCACAGACGTTGTTTCATTGGTGTTATGTTAAAAAGTCAACGAACATTCTGGGAGTATTGGTAAAGCAATACATATCCCCTACCGGGCTCCACAAATGTTTTCCTAAGTTCAAGAGCCATAACCCTGTCATGAAATGAATATATTCAATTCCTGACAAATTTATTGCCCTTAAATAAATTCCCATGAATGTGAAACATGATCTGGCCACACCCCTGTCAAACATGTTCAAATCGTTGTGAAACTCAAACCTGCGCTCTTACTCTACATTATAAAGTTTATGTACAAAATTCAGCGCCATATCGTCAGACATTGCGAAAACAAAAGTCCGGAAAACTATGTGAGGGATAGACAGGCAAACGCACGGACGCACGGACGCATGAACGAATGGACAAACAGAAAGATAAATACGACTGGGGAGTAATAATGTCTTCCAAAATATGTATGGTAGATATGTAGATGATATTTTCAGGTGAACATTTTGATCCACTTTTCTGACATCTGACGTCTGCTGCTATACCCTGTTTTGATCTTATTCATATACTTTCATTATGTTGTGAAACCAATGTACATGTACATATTTCGCATCGACAAGATGAAAACAACGGACTTTACGAGCAACAGTAGCCTGTGCTTATTACGGGTACCATTGATGTAGCAAGATAGCACACCTTTCGGGAGCATCTGGTATCATAACTTGTTTCATAGTGGTTTAAACGTCCATGTCATCATACCATCGCAGCTGTCTAGAAATATATCCGTGGAGTTCTGTCTTATACAGGTTTAAATTAAATTTTGTTGAACCAGTTTTGGGAGTGGCAGTGCGGTCCTGCAAATAATAGATCAGGAAGGATGGATCATCCAGGGTAGTGGCATTCCTCCTATAGATATATACACTTAGCAAGGATCCGTGGTAGTATTCATGTGTGTAAATATGATTTTTTAATTATGTGGCATGTTTGTCCTTCAGTTGTAAAATAATGATATGTTAAAACACTAAATTTTTATAATTAACGAAATCCAATAACCATATAATAATCAAGGAAAATACTTTTATTTTATTTTAATAGGAATTTATCCTCTATCACCATGTCTCATTACACTCTTAAAACAAGAGAAATAAATCCAGTTTGTATCACTATCAGGATCATCATCGATGTCATTTATATACATATATCAATATATTTGACATATATATGTATTGTACATTTTTAACAAACATTACATTGAATTTCAACATTAATATTATCATTGTTATTTTCTAATTGTTATACTAATTTTGCTTTCTAGCGTTTGATGTGATCGTGGAAGGACCAGTAACTGTCTGGTCAAAAGAGGGACTGGACACAGACACAGATGACTTGACCATTTCAATGTGGCTGGCAATACGATCTGCTGAAGGAAGCATAGCTATCAAACAACCTGATGGAACAGTTCCGTTGAAATGGACTTTCGGACAAACATTTTCACTCAGTCTGTTAGGGTAATTAATCCGTCCAAAACATTCAACACACAATCATAAACAACGTTAATTTAGTGCATATTATCTTGTACAATATCAGTGAAATCACAACCCTCAAATTTTCCTGTGATAGAATAAGATTAATTACTGATAAAAATAATAATATTATACTCATAAAAGTACACTTTTATCAATTAATATACGGGCCAGTAGACTGTTTGGTCATGCTTTATTTATGTAGTATTCCGGTAACACGCGAATACCTGATACCATTACTGTTTTGACATTGATTCATGAGTGCAAGTTATCACAGCTATATTTATTCCAATGAACTTTGTTCTGTGCTCGTTTTAATTTAGAAAACTGGTCTTGGAGTGGCAGTCCTCTATATGGCGGTGCAAGAAGGGTTTATTTCCCAGTAAAGAACCGCCTCGGGAGTGTCTGTCCTCTTATAGACGAGACACTAGATAGAGATTCACGGAAGTCATCACTATTTTGCCAAGTATTCATGCATTGTACTGATATACAGTTTTATCATTCAGATTTGATCACAGATTATTTCTGTTAAGAAATTTCAGTAAAATCTGACCCGTGGTGCATGCAAAACTCCTGCATGTGGTGGATTTTTCATGTGCATGTATTTATGAATTCCTTCACGACCTTGAAAAATCTCTTTAAGTCTGCTTTGTGCAGAGATACGACATTTGGTTATGGTAACGGTTGTGTCGTTCAGATTCATGCAAACATTTATGCATCGATATTTTGTTCTTGCAGAAATACCTTAACTGGTTTGAGCATGTTGCCATCAGGTTGGATGCATCTATCCATCGTGGTGTATAACCATGGCAACAAGACGGTGATCATTTACAAGAATGGAGTTGCAGAAACATCAAAGACTATAAGATCAGTTCCGATACCCTTTTTCAGATCTGGATCCAAACTTCAAGTGGATATACGCACACAAAGCGGTATACAGATAAACCTTCCCAGAAGTCGTTTAGTTCTACTTCAGTATTTTATGTTTGTCTGTGCACTTTACGTGTGATTTGGTTGATACAAACAAGTATCCTCAATGATTGGACGTCTGTATGCGCGTGTGTGTGTTGTGTGTGTTGTGTGTGTGTGTGTGTGTGTGTGTTGTGTGAGGGTGTACGTTTGGATGTGTGCGTGTGTGTGCGTTTGGATGGACAGATGTCTTTACCTATAAAGTCACAATAAAAATATGAAAAACCAAACTGACCATAAAATGTAATATAATAATTATAATATGTCAGTTATTTCGAGGTTTTCAAGGTGCTATATCATAATTAAAGATGCTATGGTTCGTAATTTTATATTTATTTGTAATCTACACATTAATCGATTCCATGCATAAGTCAGGAATATTAGATTATAATGTGCGTATACGTCGTGTCCATTATGATTAAAGTCTTGTCATATCACATCGTAACTGATCTTATGAAATTAGCAACGCCACAGAATCTAGCAAGGTGACTGGATAGGGCTGTAGAGGACAGATGAGATGCTTGAACACACCAACATCGTCACAAAGATCTACCTTGTATGACGTTACAGAGTGTTCGCTTTTGCCGAATGCACTCAATTCCGTCGGTCACCCACTAAACATTTTCCAATATTTTGTCGGGTAGTAAAATTAAGTATTCAGTTGTAATTTATATGGATATATTTTAAAGAAAACAAATTAATAAATAATTTAAGATTTTAGTATTTTATAAATAATGTTCCTAGAATAAAAACCTATTGGGGAGGGGGGGACGTACATGATCGTTTGAACCACCCCACTCTAAAAAAAGAAACAAACAAATAAACAAACAAACAAACAAAAAACCCCAAGAAAAACACAGAAAACAAAACAAAAAAGAACCAAAACCTTTTAAAGTCGTATCTACGTGTTTACTAGATCCTTTGTACTGTTGTGTAAACTAGTGTCACTTTATATTGTTCACAGATATCACACTCGGATCTGTGTTTGTTATTCCATCTGCGTTGTCTGCACATGACGTTCAGAAGTTGGCCCGGTCTTGCGAAAGCAAACCACATCATTTCGCCATATCAAGCAACGACCTGATCGCAGAGTCTTCGGTACAAACAGTCCGTGTCACCATACCGACCACCTGTGATGGTAAGCTGAACAAATTACAACAGAAACATGAAGACATCTTTTGTCATTACTGCACACTGTTTTATATAACGAGTTTCTCATTTATGCCTTAAGATCAATTTTATCAAAACCATTAGTGTATGTTTTTATATGTACAACATGAGTGGTCGTTAAAACGATCTCAGTGGTGTAGTGGTTAGGCCATGAGACTCTTGGCTGGTAGGTACTGAGTTCGCCTTCTGGTACCAGCTTCCACCGAAGATCGTTTTAACGATTGATAAGGGGAGGTTTAAGTTGACTACACCGACTTTTCACTCACTTATTATTATCTAATCCAGATAGTTGAGGTGTGTTCACTGGACATCGTAACTGAACTTTAATTGGATAGAGGCACAACATTGAAGTGGCCATTGGGTACCATTTATCACATATGTACATCGAGGTTCGAACGAGTGAAAGGCTGGGTACGTTTTAAAGCAACGAGTTGTAAGATAAATAGTTGGAAAGATTAACTTATACTATAAGGTTGGATACGTTCTAAAGCAATGAGTTGCAAGGTAAATGGTATCAAACGGATACAAGTTAAACGTATTTTCCACCTAAACGTTATTTAATTCCAGGCTTAACATCATAAGTCACAGAGTAGTAAATTTCGGTGGTGATTCTTTCACTGGACAGCGTTCCTTTGGAGTCCATTGGGCAGTTAAACCGATGTTTTTAAATTAATATCTTACATACATAGAATATTGCTATATGATATCACAAATCTCACACAGGGTTAGGCTTAGAGTTAGAGTTACATTAAAACATGTAGGATAACATCATTACTACTGATATATATGTTACAAAATAGATCAATGTAAAATGTTCTCGTTTTTCTTGGACACAAATTGAGAGTAAAAGCACATTAGATACAAAATGTGTATCATATTTATGAACACAGTGTCCACGAGCGTTGATTTGTTGATACAATGTGCAAGTACAATGTTTGACTTTGTTTCCAGCTATAGATGAATGCCTGCTGAAGACACCTTGTAACGGACACACCTGTATAAACACGTTAGGTAGTTACAGGTGCGAATGTCAGGATGGATATTCGGGATCAGACTGCTCGATTCATCCAAATTTCTGTGCAACAAATAAATGTCACAACGGCCAGTGTAACAATGGACAAAACAACTACTCGTGCAGCTGTCACGGTGGATTTAAGGGACCTTTGTGTGATGACCCCATAGGTACATAATTATCTAATAATTATCAAATATTACCGTTTCATATTATCACCACAACTGTAAAATTATATTCCATGTTTATAATCAAAATGGCTTGCAACGGTTGCATCATTTGTCCTTTGACAGCACCGTCTAATGCCGTATTGTTCAAACACAGATGACTTCTGCCCATGGTACGTGATTTACACTTACAAGATTTTAAGTTATATTTTCCACAATATATTTTTATTAGCTATTTGTTTAATGTAGTTGTAACTGTGATGCTGGATCACATATCGATTAATAATGATAACAAATCAAACCCAAACTCCTTATTCCCATTCATTAAAAAACCCATTTCAGTTAAGTGAAGTAATTCAATTTATTTTTTCTCTGAATTCAACAGAGCAGACAAAGAAATAGCATGTTAGTTCTCTCACGTCAAAGCATGTTTGTGTATAATTTTGTGTTTGGTTGAATGCATGCCTGTTGGTGTGTGAACCGTCGTTATAATGTTTAACATTTACTGTGTAGTAAATGGTGGATGGTCTGATTGGTCTTACTGGGGCCTGTGTTCTGAGACTTGTGGAGACGGAATTCAGATACGACGAAGACGATGTGACAAGCCAACGCCAACTCGACCTGAAGGAAAGAACTGTGTTGGTACTGCCATGCAGACACGTTACTGTAACGTATTTACATGTCCAGGTTTGTACTACCTTCGACTGGGACATTTAGTGACAAATCAACCAAAGGAAACGTTAGTCTCGGAATTATTTCACAGTTTTACTAGTTACCAAGAGGATAATCCTGAGCACATCACATCACATCTGTGAACACAATCTGGTCTTGTATCGAAAATTGTGTCTGTGATGGCCTGTTATTGTCAACAAACGTAAAGCGCCAAAATTCGTACATTTATATCATGGAATCCTTACAGAATTATCATACCATGCAAATATTCTCTTCTGTCCAATCCTGTAGTGTAATGTCATAGTAGAAATCATGTTAGAACCATATACATGAAGTAGAATCATGTAGCATCTAGTGATGGAAAAATTGTTGTTTAACGACACTACTAGAGCACACTGATTTATGAATCATCGGCTATTGGATGTCAAACATTTGGTCTTTTTTAAACACAATCCTAGAGAGAAAGTCGCTACATTTTTCCATTAGTAGCAAGGGATCTTTTATATGCACTATCCCACAGACAGGATAACAAACACAATACCACGGCCTTTGATATACCAGTCGTGGTGGAGTTGCTGGAACAAGAAATAGCCCAATTGTTCCACCGACGGGATCGATCCTAGAGTGACCACGCATCAAGCAAGCGCTTTACCACTGGACTGCCCCCACCTCCTCCAGTGATAAATGCTATGTTAAACAATAAGTTAGAATTCCATCGTAAAATCACTAACGGAATCCTATAGTAGAATCATATACTAGAATTCCCGGTCAATTTAAATCAATAACAGCACTGAAATCCACGAATATCAGTGAAGCACATGTCGAATCAAATGGGCCTATCGCTTGACTGATCCCTGAGGTTTGCGAACGACCTAATAACTAACCATGTGGGTGAATAATATTCGATAATATAGTTTCTATGATAATTTTTGAAAGATTATATAAATTAAATCTTGAATTAAAATAATTTAGTGACCTGATTT
>NC_054708.1:83391761-83404261 GCF_016097555.1 Gigantopelta aegis | reverse complement strand
TAGTGACAGCATCAGCATCAGCATCACCATCAGCAGTAGCAGTTGTCAGAATTAACTTTATTTTAATAGTGATAGCATCAGCAGCTGTGAAAAATATAATTTGCTTTTTAACAGCGAATGATTTGACAGTTGCGAAAATTTTAGTTTTTAAAAAGTTACATTTGGTATTTATTGCATGTACGTTTTCTGGTTTGTTAATCATCAATATATTCTCTAAACAAAATAATGTGAGATAAGTCATCGATTTTGTTATTCGTAAAAATATCGGTATGTTAGAAACTGTTGTATGAAACAAATAGAAGAGTTGTCTTTAATAGTGGGATAAAAACAATAACAGATTATTGACGAGGGCTGTCGGCTCTATCCTGTTCAGCTGTCAATTTCACAAAACGTTTACTTTTACTGCTAGCAGTTATACTTGGCATACGTTTACATGTGTTTGGCATCTATTTCACGCAGAAAATTACATTATTATGGAAGATGGAACATTTTATGGGCAAAAGGAAATAAAATATGTGTACTTCTGTACTATAATAGTAATAACAATTGTGATATAGTGGTAGATTTACGTTTACGTACAAAACTATGCTTACGGTGTTTTGTGAACTTGGGCCCTGGACGAATGGGGAATTATGCGCGTGGTAAGTATTACCGAGTTCCCCATCCTTACAGTCATAGGGTATAGCATATAACCTAACGTCATTAGCCTGTTATCCTTTACGTAATGACCATGTGTACCAATTACATAATACTGATGTGTTTAATTGTATGCCCAGCCTGTCGAGCGGCGGACGTCCGGCGAGGTATAGGCTCTCTAGCCCGGTGCAACGGAACCAAGTTTGCCTTAGACTGTGTTCCAGTCTGCAGAAACCCCGACCACGTGGTCGATACGTTTGACCGTCAGATTCTGACATGCAGGGATGGCATTTGGGATGCTAAAAGACCGAAGGTAGCTTCATGCACCGGTAAGATATCTGACTAATAAGAGTTTTAATTAGACTATATATTCCACACCTGCATTATAGGTATAAGAAAATATATTGGACAACGCATCTTAACGTTTTGGTCCATTTCTTCTCAATTTGTTTCAATGTCTGTCCACTCTTATCTCTTATCTCTTTCCTTTCAGCTGTCATAATTTTCAACTTCTTCGTACAGATTTTAAGGCATAAGACGTTTGTTCTGACATAAGAATGGACGGAGCGACGTGTAGCCATCTCCACTCATTCTTGTTTCTGGAGAAACGTCTTGATGCTTTTTAACCTATTTAGACAGCATTTCATTGTCTCAAATGGGGACGAATCAACATAAAACACTCAGTTTTCAGATTAATGGCCTTGGCGGGCCAATCATATCTGTAGTGTATCGTGTCATGTGCCTCGTCATTAATACTGCTTTTCATTCGGTTTACAATATTAACACGCTCAATATGCAAATCTAAATAGACTGTGTGCCGAAATAGTAATTCATATTTAATATTTCACATTGCTGCTAACCGTTGTTAAAGGAATGCTAAAGCAAGGCTTTTGGACTGGTGTGCATATTCAACGATACATAATGCACATTATTGCTTAATATCAACAAGTATAATCGTATAGTTAATTAATAAAACGGTTAAATGTGACGGCTATTATATGTAACGGGCGCAGCCATTTTGTACCATCCCAGTGTATACGCCCTCTGGCGAGCTGGTGGTTACGTAATATCTAATGTGTCACGTCAGGAATTAGTCTTCGAACTGAAGAAACAAAACATACCTGATTTTTGCGGATGCATCGCAATGTTCTGTAATAACACAGCAACGTGTATATGTGGTTTATTTTTAAATACAAAATAAACCACCATTGTCAAAGTGTTGAAATAACTGTATTATATTTTGTATATAAATTAACCCACGTACTGAAATAATAGTCGGAGTGGGGTTTTTTTCCTTAATTGGTATTTTCTTTCCGTGGTCTGTACCTGTGGTTCTTGATTGACAGGTGTATATTTAGACGGTCCCTAGACACTGTGTCTAGACACACTAAAAAGACTTGCCTCTTTTATTAAGATCACCTTATTGTGTGATAACCTCAAATCGTAATGGAATTTACCAGCTTTATTACTGTAAGTAATTCTGTAAAACCCTTGATTAAGTAGACTTTCCCATCTAAAATCACAAAACTGACCAATTACGTAGTCCCAGAGAAAAGAAAATTATCACTTGGGTATCGTGAGTGGTCGTTTTTGTTCGAACGTATCCTACCAATGGGCCTAATAATATGCATTTTTTTCTTTGGATGTTTTAAAAGAAAAAAATACTATAACTCTATTTCGTTATATTGATGCAAATTGAAATATATTTAGTTAAATAGTTTATTATACTATCAAGTCATTTATGTTGTTTTACAAGTCAGGTTGATGAAAGCGAAGCGCCTTGTCGTAAATTAGAGCATTTGTTTACACTGTGCATAATAGAGAAGTTGGACCTGAGCTGACGTCACTTCGCCCCAAGCTATACCACCGGACGTCACAAAAACGAAACAAAATGGCTGCCCCCAGTTAGCAGGAATAATCACGGTTTTTTATTAATAATAAAATTACGCGTTTTTCATCTGTTAAAGTGTCAGTATGTGTTGGTGGTTCAGGTATGCATCTTACCAACACATAAGGCTCTTGTTGGAGTTTAGTCTACCTTTAATATTTCACAAGTCATTTCCTGTCAGTGGCAAAATGCATACAAAAGATCACGTGTAGCTTATGAATAAAACATGTAGCAGGTTTCCGTTATGATTACATGATAAAAATACCAATGTTTGATATCCAATAGCTAATGATTAACTTGTATTTCCCTTTGCTGTTTGTTAATGCATTTCATTTATTTCAACTTATTTGCGTGCTTATGTCCAATTAAGGTTCATGCACGCTGTCCTGGATACACCTCAGCTATGTGGGTTGCAGGACAGTGGGTTAGTGGTTAGTGAGAGAGAAGAGGGTGTAGTGGTCCTACACCCACTTACCGAGTCGTAAGCACTCGCTTTGGGTGGGAGCCTGTACTGGGTTGCGAACCCTGTACCTACCAGCCTTATGTCCAATGGTTTAACCATGTTCCCACCGAGGCCAGTTATTGCGATTGCTGTTTGTTAATATTTCTTTATAGAAATCAAAGCGCCATCTGTCGCCAGTATAACTTCCACCATGATGTACGAGACGGAGTCGTGTCTAAGTCCCAACACGATTATCGACTTGAAGTCCTCCTTACAGCGAAATGCCGCTGCCTTGGCCTGCAGCTCCGACTCTTCGTGCAAGACGAGTGTCCAGGTGTCAAGCTGCGGCCACAGTAACAGAGTAAAACGATTTACAGGGACAATAGCAGCCATTACACTGACGGAAAATATTGTGCAGGGTGACCTTCAACTTGGAGCTTTTCACACCTCAAAAACAGGCGAGTTTTCAAATAATGAAGGTTAGGCACAGGTGGATTATAAGAAAAATACACACACACAAATATGTATCAATTATTAACCGTCGTTGAGGGCAATATCATGTTTTATGGACCGAAGAAATTGATATTGACCAAGGTCAATTTCTTCGGTCCATTAAACATGATATTGCCCAAAATGTTGTCAATAATTGTTTTATTGCATAATAAGACTCGTACTCTCCTGCGTTGTTTTTCAGCATCGAAATACGACAATGTTTATAATTTCCCGCAGTGCGTTAAAACGTCGTCACGTAATCCTACGACGTCGTATGACAAGCAGAAGAATGCGGAAATGACCAGTTGAAACATTACCAAGACAAACCTTAAATTACAGACATTATCAGTGCTGGATCCAGAAAATCCATTTAGGGGGCCCCCAATGACATGAGGCAGAATGCAAAGGGAATTTTGGGAGAGATAAACATATATATAATATCTGGCATTTCCAATGCAAGCAAAGTATGTGATATTTTTCAGAATTTGATAACTTTGTAAATCAGATGCAAATTAATCGAGGTCACGGCACTACGTTTATTAACATTTAAGCAAACGTTCTACGGTGACACTTCAATAGCAACTTTACACTGAAAGCTGCCCAGCGTTCAGAAAACAAAAAACGTTAAGCACTAGTTTATTATTATGTAAGGATATCCAAAATGACGTCATTCACGTTTGACGTCATTCCCATTAACAAAACAGAGGCTCGCATACGATACTGACGATACGGAAACACACTCTGGTAATGATATATATATATATATATATATTACACACACACACACACACACACACACACACACACACACACACACACACAATCGTTCGGGTATATTTGTAAATAAAGTTTATTTTAGTTCATGGAAGAGCTATTAAAACAACGCATCTTGATTATGAAGGTATATATAAGCTTGATCAATATTACTCTATTTCAACAAAGCAGTGAACAAATGCACGGGAAGCATAGATGTTGTTTTTGTTAAGCCTATACTGGTATTAAAGAGGTTTTTTGGCACTTATTAATACGACATTGGCGTATTTCAGCAACAGTGAGCAAAATCTCGTTACAAAAATTGTATCTTTACACAAGGCAGAATTAAAAGGTTGTCATGACAATAACTTATATGCTCCCATAAGTCGCTGGCTGGTGTATTACTATTTTAAGGACTGCCGCCTTCCAGGAAGATACATCCTTCCTACCTCACCTGAGACAGTGCTCGGATGTCTATACAGCTGTGTGGACGACCACTTATGAACCACTATCAAACCACGTTTCTAAGACATTTTTGTATTACAGTGAGTCCACCGCTGAAGTCGTTGATCAACGCCATCACAGTTCTGGAAACGTCAGCCCAGCAGATGAAAAACAAGACGTCATTGTTTGATGTCACAGTTAATGGAGTGGAATATTCTGTACTGAGAGAGAGTGTGACCATAATGAAAGGATTACGGTGTCCACCAGGAGCTGTTGTTAGATACATGTTTTGTGGTATGATAAGTTCTGCGGCACACCCTTTATCAGGGGCCTAGCTTGGGATTTTCAGGTGGTACGCAGACTTTTTCTGTGATGGAATAAAACGCTATTGGCTGTGCGTTTACATCATATATTTTAATTTAAAAAATATTTGTAATCTCAGGTGGTACACAGCTGCGTACCTGCGTATATGAAAGCTAGGCCCGTGATTTATTATAAAAGTAAACTGCATTTCAAACGTGTTATGTAGATACACAGCGTCATATAATCATGAAGCGTTTTCCATCTGTATACAGTGTCATATTGTAAAAATTCAAAACGTTTCCTATATAGATACACCATTTTGTACAGATAAATAGTCAGAGAATGTCGGATTTACACAGTCATATAGATAATCACAAAGTGTAGTTTATAGATACACTGTGATATGTATAAACATCCGGTGTCCTTGCGCTTGTAGCTAAGTTACACGTCACAGACTAATCAATTTCAGGTTAATCTATAGGTCACAAATCAATTTCTATCGTGTTTATTTCATTGGATGATACGCAGGAGAAGACAATCGTTTATCACACACACACACACACACACACACACACACACATATATATATATATATATATATATATATATATATATATATATATATATATATATATATATATATATATATATATATATATATATATATATATATATATATATATATATATATATATATATATATATATGTTATTAGTATGTGTTGTCATAATTACGAATGGTTTTCTCACCAACGGGTGCATAAAAAATGTCTTACACAGATACATTGTGACATATACATTAAACACTCAAATGATATGTATGTCGTAACCAAGTGCCTATTGAAGATAAATGCAATCCTGATCGTGATTGATCCTACCTAGCACACTTATATCTCATTCACCACATCGCCGACCTTGTTTGTAGTGTACTGCTCACCAGGAACATATGGTCATGGTGAGGAATGCAAGTTCTGTGAATTGGGCACCTACCAGGATAAACCAGGAAAAAGTCAATGTAAACCATGTCCGCCAGGGAAATCTACACAGTTCATTGGATCATCAAGTGTTGAAGATTGCATAGGTAAGACATTCTAGTTACTACACACACAGAATGCATGAATAATATATGAAGCGTCCACGGGAATAACCTACGATGTCACACTGGTTATTTTGAGATAATTGAATTTTAAAATTTACAAATCTGTAGTAATGCAATCGTGAACTATTTGTACCTAAGCAAGCGTGTTTTACAAATAACCATTAATGGCCACCATAATTATAAATTTGTATTTCATTGTTACTATGACCTTGACCTACACGACCACTATGACATTGCCACTCTGTCTGGACATCGCACATCATTCCATTGCATTATATTTTTAATAATATCACGTCTGGTTCACAATGACTCCACATTATTTTCGTTTTATTATTTACTACTTTCTATTTATTCACCAAATTTGCCATAATATAATGGTTTATTAATTAACTCGACCGAATGCGAGGTGTGTTTGCGTGCGCGCGCGCGCCCGTGTGTGTGTGTGTGTGTGTGTGTGTGTGTGTGTGTATTGAGAGAGAGAGGTATAGATATAGATTGTGTGTGTGTGTGTGTGTGTGTGTGTGTGTGTCCATCGTGTTTAGAAGTTTTCAGTATTTGGCTGTTTTCTCTTTCAGATGTGTCCATCTTTTTCAGAAGTCTCCAGTATTTTGATGTTTATTACAAGTTATGTTTTCTCTTTCAGATGTCCATCTTTTTCAGAAGTCTCCAGTATTTTGCTGTTTATTACAAGTTATGTTTTCTCTTTCAGATGTCCATCTTTTTCAGAAGTCTCCAGTATTTTGCTGTTTATTACAAGTTATGTTTTCTCTTTCAGATGTCCATCTTTTTCAGAAGTCTCCAGTATTTTGCTGTTTATTGCAAGTTATGTTTTCTCTTTCAGATGTCCATCTTTTTCAGAAGTCTCCAGTATTTTGCTGTTCATTGCAAGCCACATACACACACGTACTCGCCACAAACACCTCGCACACGTGCACTCTGCAATACCCCCTTTCACACAGTTTTAATATACTCCTTCACATACACACAGGTACTCGCCACAAACACCTCGCACACGTGCACTCTCAATACCCCCTTTCACACAGTTTTAATATACTCCTTCACATACACACAGGTACTCGCCACAAACACCTCGCACACGTGCACTCTGCAATACCCCCTTTCACACAGTTTTAATATACTCCTTCACATACACACAGGTACTCGCCACAAACACCTCGCACACGTGCACTCTGCAATACCCCCTTTCACACAGTTTTAATATACTCCTTCACATACACACAGGTACTCGCCACAAACACCTCGCACACGTGCACTCTGCAATACCCCCTTTCACACAGTTTTAATATACTCCTTCACATACACACAGGTACTCGCCACAAACACCTCGCACACGTGCACTCTGCAATACCCCCTTTCACACAGTTTTAATATACTCCTTCACATACACACACGTACTCGCCACAAACACCTCGCACACGTGCACTCTGCAATACCCCCTTTCACACAGTTTTAATATACTCCTTCACATACACACAGGTACTCGCCACAAACACCTCGCACACGTGCACTCTGCAATACCCCCTTTCACACAGTTTTAATATACTCCTTCACATACACACACGTACTCGCCACAAACACCTCGCACACGTGCACTCTGCAATACCCCCTTTCACACAGTTTTAATATACTCCTTCACATACACACACGTACTCGCCACAAACACCTCGCACACGTGCACTCTGCAATACCCCCTTTCACACAGTTTTAATATACTCCTTCACATACACACACGTACTCGCCACAAACACCTCGCACACGTGCACTCTGCAATACCCCCTTTCACACAGTTTTAATATACTCCTTCACATACACACAGGTACTCGCCACAAACACCTCGCACACGTGCACTCTGCAATACCCCCTTTCACACAGTTTTAATATACTCCTTCACATACACACAGGTACTCGCCACAAACACCTCGCACACGTGCACTCTGCAATACCCCCTTTCACACAGTTTTAATATACTCCTTCACATACACACAGGTACTCGCCACAAACTCGCCACAAACACCTCGCACACGTGCACTCTGCAATACCCCCTTTCACACAGTTTTAATATACTCCTTCACATACACACACGTACTCGCCACAAACACCTCGCACACGTGCACTCTGCAATACCCCCTTTCACACAGTTTTAATATACTCCTTCACATACACACACGTACTCGCCACAAACACCTCGCACACGTGCACTCTGCAATACCCCCTTTCACACAGTTTTAATATACTCCTTCACATACACACAGGTACTCGCCACAAACACCTCGCACACGTGCACTCTGCAATACCCCCTTTCACACAGTTTTAATATACTCCTTCACATACACACAGGTACTCGCCACAAACACCTCGCACACGTGCACTCTGCAATACCCCCTTTCACACAGTTTTAATATACTCCTTCACATACACACACGTACTCGCCACAAACACCTCGCACACGTGCACTCTGCAATACCCCCTTTCACACAGTTTTAATATACTCCTTCACATACACACAGGTACTCGCCACAAACACCTCGCACACGTGCACTCTGCAATACCCCCTTTCACACAGTTTTAATATACTCCTTCACATACACACAGGTACTCGCCACAAACACCTCGCACACGTGCACTCTGCAATACCCCCTTTCACACAGTTTTAATATACTCCTTCACATACACACACGTACTCGCCACAAACACCTCGCACACGTGCACTCTGCAATACCCCCTTTCACACAGTTTTAATATACTCCTTCACATACACACACGTACTCGCCACAAACACCTCGCACACGTGCACTCTGCAATACCCCCTTTCACACAGTTTTAATATACTCCTTCACATACACACACGTACTCGCCACAAACACCTCGCACACGTGCACTCTGCAATACCCCCTTTCACACAGTTTTAATATACTCCTTCACATACACACAGGTACTCGCCACAAACACCTCGCACACGTGCACTCTGCAATACCCCCTTTCACACAGTTTTAATATACTCCTTCACATACACACAGGTACTCGCCACAAACACCTCGCACACGTGCACTCTGCAATACCCCCTTTCACACAGTTTTAATATACTCCTTCACATACACACAGGTACTCGCCACAAACACCTCGCACACGTGCACTCTGCAATACCCCCTTTCACACAGTTTTAATATACTCCTTCACATACACACAGGTACTCGCCACAAACACCTCGCACACGTGCACTCTGCAATACCCCCTTTCACACAGTTTTAATATACTCCTTCACATACACACAGGTACTCGCCACAAACACCTCGCACACGTGCACTCTGCAATACCCCCTTTCACACAGTTTTAATATACTCCTTCACATACACACACGTACTCGCCACAAACACCTCGCACACGTGCACTCTGCAATACCCCCTTTCACACAGTTTTAATATACTCCTTCACATACACACAGGTACTCGCCACAAACACCTCGCACACGTGCACTCTGCAATACCCCCTTTCACACAGTTTTAATATACTCCTTTCACATACACACAGGTACTCGCCACAAACACCTCGCACACGTGCACTCTGCAATACCCCCTTTCACACAGTTTTAATATACTCCTTCACATACACACACGTACTCGCCACAAACACCTCGCACACGTGCACTCTGCAATACCCCCTTTCACACAGTTTTAATATACTCCTTCACATACACACAGGTACTCGCCACAAACACCTCGCACACGTGCACTCTGCAATACCCCCTTTCACACAGTTTTAATATACTCCTTCACATACACACAGGTACTCGCCACAAACACCTCGCACACGTGCACTCTGCAATACCCCCTTTCACACAGTTTTAATATACTCCTTCACATACACACACGTACTCGCCACAAACACCTCGCACACGTGCACTCTGCAATACCCCCTTTCACACAGTTTTAATATACTCCTTCACATACACACACGTACTCGCCACAAACACCTCGCACACGTGCACTCTGCAATACCCCCTTTCACACAGTTTTAATATACTCCTTCACATACACACACGTACTCGCCACAAACACCTCGCACACGTGCACTCTGCAATACCCCCTTTCACACAGTTTTAATATACTCCTTCACATACACACACGTACTCGCCACAAACACCTCGCACACGTGCACTCTGCAATACCCCCTTTCACACAGTTTTAATATACTCCTTCACATACACACAGGTACTCGCCACAAACACCTCGCACACGTGCACTCTGCAATACCCCCTTTCACACAGTTTTAATATACTCCTTCACATACACACAGGTACTCGCCACAAACACCTCGCACACGTGCACTCTGCAATACCCCCTTTCACACAGTTTTAATATACTCCTTCACATACACACACGTACTCGCCACAAACACCTCGCACACGTGCACTCTGCAATACCCCCTTTCACACAGTTTTAATATACTCCTTCACATACACACACGTACTCGCCACAAACACCTCGCACACGTGCACTCTGCAATACCCCCTTTCACACAGTTTTAATATACTCCTTCACATACACACAGGTACTCGCCACAAACACCTCGCACACGTGCACTCTGCAATACCCCCTTTCACACAGTTTTAATATACTCCTTCACATACACACACGTACTCGCCACAAACACCTCGCACACGTGCACTCTGCAATACCCCCTTTCACACAGTTTTAATATACTCCTTCACATACACACAGGTACTCGCCACAAACACCTCGCACACGTGCACTCTGCAATACCCCCTTTCACACAGTTTTAATATACTCCTTCACATACACACAGGTACTCGCCACAAACACCTCGCACACGTGCACTCTGCAATACCCCCTTTCACACAGTTTTAATATACTCCTTCACATACACACAGGTACTCGCCACAAACACCTCGCACACGTGCACTCTGCAATACCCCCTTTCACACAGTTTTAATATACTCCTTCACATACACACAGGTACTCGCCACAAACACCTCGCACACGTGCACTCTGCAATACCCCCTTTCACACAGTTTTAATATACTCCTTCACATACACACACGTACTCGCCACAAACACCTCGCACACGTGCACTCTGCAATACCCCCTTTCACACAGTTTTAATATACTCCTTCACATACACACACGTACTCGCCACAAACACCTCGCACACGTGCACTCTGCAATACCCCCTTTCACACAGTTTTAATATACTCCTTCACATACACACACGTACTCGCCACAAACACCTCGCACACGTGCACTCTGCAATACCCCCTTTCACACAGTTTTAATATACTCCTTCACATACACACACGTACTCGCCACAAACACCTCGCACACGTGCACTCTGCAATACCCCCTTTCACACAGTTTTAATATACTCCTTCACATACACACAGGTACTCGCCACAAACACCTCGCACACGTGCACTCTGCAATACCCCCTTTCACACAGTTTTAATATACTCCTTCACATACACACACGTACTCGCCACAAACACCTCGCACACGTGCACTCTGCAATACCCCCTTTCACACAGTTTTAATATACTCCTTCACATACACACAGGTACTCGCCACAAACACCTCGCACACGTGCACTCTGCAATACCCCCTTTCACACAGTTTTAATATACTCCTTCACATACACACACGTACTCGCCACAAACACCTCGCACACGTGCACTCTGCAATACCCCCTTTCACACAGTTTTAATATACTCCTTCACATACACACAGGTACTCGCCACAAACACCTCGCACACGTGCACTCTGCAATACCCCCTTTCACACAGTTTTAATATACTCCTTCACATACACACACGTACTCGCCACAAACACCTCGCACACGTGCACTCTGCAATACCCCCTTTCACACAGTTTTAATATACTCCTTCACATACACACACGTACTCGCCACAAACACCTCGCACACGTGCACTCTGCAATACCCCCTTTCACACAGTTTTAATATACTCCTTCACATACACACAGGTACTCGCCACAAACACCTCGCACACGTGCACTCTGCAATACCCCCTTTCACACAGTTTTAATATACTCCTTCACATACACACAGGTACTCGCCACAAACACCTCGCACACGTGCACTCTGCAATACCCCCTTTCACACAGTTTTAATATACTCCTTCACATACACACACGTACTCGCCACAAACACCTCGCACACGTGCACTCTGCAATACCCCCTTTCACACAGTTTTAATATACTCCTTCACATACACACACGTACTCGCCACAAACACCTCGCACACGTGCACTCTGCAATACCCCCTTTCACACAGTTTTAATATACTCCTTCACATACACACACGTACTCGCCACAAACACCTCGCACACGTGCACTCTGCAATACCCCCTTTCACACAGTTTTAATATACTCCTTCACATACACACAGGTACT